>NC_135502.1:54019419-54146919 GCF_052857255.1 Amblyomma americanum
CCTCTGCTTCCCTTCTCCTATTTCTCGCTCGTGGTAGTGGTCATGTACCCGCTGCTGCGGCTCACTGATTACAGCGTTCGCCTAATGAACCCGAGGACGTGGGACCGGATCCTGGACGCAGCGGCCGCGTTTACATAGAGGCTAGATGCGAAGCACGCCTGCTGCTGACGTTAAAAAAAAGCACATGTGGTCGAGATTTAATCGGAGCACTCCGCCACGGCACCTTTGTCTGCCTTCGTTCATTCCTAGCTCCATCCTTTCTACCTTCACTGCGCGGTTCAGGTATCCACCAAGGAGTGAGACAGCTACGGCGTCGTTTCCTTTCCTTAAGAAGCAATATTGTGATGCTGGTCAAGTGATCGCGGGCACCCTGGTTGCAGACTAGGACGGGGAATAATAATAATAATTGGTTTTGGGGGAAAGGAAATGGCGCAGTATCTGTCTCATATATCGTTGGACACCTGAACCGCTCCGTAAGGGAAGGGATAAAGGAGGGAGTGAAAGAAGAAAGGAAGAGGTGCCGTAGTGGAGGGCTCCGGAATAATTTCGACCACCTGGGGATCTTTAACGTGCACTGACACCGCACAGCACACGGGCGCCTCAGCGTTTTTCCTCCATAAAAACGCAGCCGCCGCGGTAGGGTTCGAACCCGGGAACTCCGGATCAGTAGTCGAGCGCCCTAACCACTGAGCCACCGCGGCGGGTCTAGGACGGGGAAAAAACTGCTTTTTGAAGAAAATAAATAGCAGGTTCACTGAGTGGTAAACTATCGACTGAAAGAGAAGATAGGGATAGTGGGTTAGGAAGAGGATTGTGAGGGAGTAACGGCTGGCATTCCCTGGTCCAGGAGTCTGTTCGCCCCAGCAGCGGCTCTGGCTCGCTGTACCAGCGTGAGCTGACGCTGCGGGTCCGAGTCGGCTAGAAGGTCCTCCCACTGCTCAACACTAGGGCTATCTATTTTAGGCATGATAGGACTAGCCCTGCACCCCATGTTGTGTGGTATAACAGCGGTGTCTCCGCGCCGGACACATTCGTTTTTGTTTTATGTGGGCCAGCTCTTGTGGTATAGTGCTCTGTCTGGATGCGCGATGGCTTGTAGGCGCCTAAGTTCACTGGCTTGGTCTCGGCTTCGACTGTCATGTGGGACTGCGTACTTTCTATGCCTATCCCTACACGGCCGGATTGTTTCCCCGTATATTTATAGTGGTGTGAAGGACTCTACCGGTGTCCCCGCCCTCGGCTAGTGAAACCTCGGATGATGGCGTCAACCCTAGTGTTGCCTTCTACACCAGCGCCAGGGACCCAAACGATCGTGTGTTGCCCATCTGGGTCTGTTCCTTCCGACCGGCCGGCCAGGAATTTGTTTGCTATGAGGCTAACCCTATTCTTTTGGAAGCTGTTAACAGCATTTCCGTTCCAGCACGCTCGCAGTGTGGAGTCAATCGAGAACGCTGAACATTTCACAGCAGACAAAAGGCACAAGCTCACATCAGTTCCTGTATTACGGCACTCTGCTTTGCACGGCAGAGTAAACATCCTTGCCGTTGTGCAGGTAGTGAAACGGACAACGCTGTGGGCGTTCTCTTGTTTTTATCCGTATTGTTGTTATTTAAAATCTTACGGTAATGTGAAAACTGACCGGAAATTCAGGCTACGCATTTCGTCGTTGCCAGATCAGTTGACTACTGCGGCCAGTAGTTGACGTTGGGGATCTCGGAATCAGCGCACCAAACAAAAGGCAACAAAATGGCAGCGTTTCCTTTGCGACTTCCAAGAAACGATGCATAATTTGAGACAGCGCTCCTAAGAACTGGCAAGCCCCCACGAAGACGCATTTAAGACCGCAGTTGAAGCTTGCGTTTACATTCTTAACTGGAGCACTCACGCGTTTACCACACATAACTTCTTTATTAAGCTGTACTGTATTACGCATGCCTGGATCGGCTGCCTTGCCTGCGCAGCAAGAAGTGGCGTTACAGACGGAAAAAAACGGAGATCTTTTCCAGCGCTGACGATTGATTTAATGAATTGTTTTCTGGGAATGTATATATGGGTGTCATTTGGCACGAATCATCCCCACGAAGTAACAAGTTGAAAATGTTAAGACAGCAAAAAGACAAGATATAGATCAGGATACGCACACTCTTTCTATCGCTCAGTAGAGAAGTTAGTGGCACTCAACTACACATCAGGCCCACATGCAAGCCGGAGCTTTCTTTCTTTTTCTTCCTTTCCTTCCTTCCTTCTTTCTTTCTTTCCTTCTTTTCTTTTTCTTTCTGTATGTATTTATTTATTTCCTGGTTTCTCTTTTCTCTTTCTTCATTTCTTTGTTTCTTCTTTCTTTCTTCCTGCCTTTCTTCCTCCTTCTTGCTTTCTTTCCTTCTTTATTCCTTCCTTCCGTTTCCTTCTTTCTTTCTTCCTTTCCTTTTCTTGTTTCGTTTTTTCTTCTCTTCCTTTCTTTGTTCCTTCCTTCCTTTCCTTCTTCCTTCCTTTTTTCCTTCCTTTCCTTTTCTTGTTTCTTTTTCTTTCTTCTCTTCCTTTCTTTGTTTCTTCCTTCCTTCCTTCCTTTCCTTTTCTTGTTTCTTTTTTCTCCTCTCCTTTCTTGGTTTGTTCCTTAATTTCCTTCTTCCTTTCTTTCTCGCATCCTTCTTTCTTCCCCTCTCTTTCCTCGTCCTCTTGTGTCCTTTTTTGTTCTTTTGCTCTCTCTCGATTGGGAAGACTCAATCACGAGTTCGGGCAGTCTGTTCCAACAACCCCTCCCACCACGCGTGCGTCGGGTTACATGTGCCACCAGCACATCCATACCCGAGTGAGAACAGAGAATAAAAACTGGGTAAAAAAATGCACCAGAAATGCGCAGGAGATGACAAACCAAATGGGTAGCCTCGAGGCAGCGAGGCAGAGAAATAAAGAAACGTTGTAGGCGAGCGGGTAAGTGGCTGGTTGAGGCGTGTTTATTTGCGAGGTTAAACCACAAGGACCGCGGATCCATTGCAGCTTCGGCGGAGAATCTTCTCCTCGCGTCGCAGCAAACGGAGCATGCACGGACGTCACGTTCGCTCCCCGAAACCAACCCCCGCCCACCCACTCGAAGAACCCCCCCCCTTCCCCCATCCCCTTCTCCTCGCCTTCTTCCATCCGCTCAATTACTTCCTTCTTCCGACAGAAGCCCTTGCCGCGAGCGCTTGCACGGCGCCGGTTTGGCTTTGTGACTTCCACGCGCCAAGAAAAACAACCCCCTTCCTTTCGAGCAAGAACCATTGCGGTCGGTACCCCACTCGTCTTTTGAGAAGAACAGCCCAACGAAAGAGCACACTCTGCTACGCACTTCTGTTTCGTTAAGGGAGCTATAGCGCAGACGCACAAAGGGTAATCTGTGCGGAATCCAGCGATGAATTTCAATGGGTACGATGTGGAAACGCGAGTGTTTCTTTCATTTCTCTTTTTTTTTCTCGAAAGCTGCGAATGGTCATGTGAACCTCTACCCGGCAAGCAGAAAACAGCCCTCTAGCTAATGCTTCGGGACTTTTTTTTATCCTGTTTTGCGATTCGCGAGCGGAAAAGGATATGCATGTTTCCAGAGTGGTGCCGTTTGAGCAGCACGACTTCATGAGTGAGCACGAATAATATAAGACCCGGAAACGGCGAACGCATTGTGGGCTTTTGTTCCGGTCCTTCGCCCTCAACGAAATGTTGAGCTGCGAGGTTAAGAGCTGCTAATCGAGTGCTCGTGTTTTCTGCGGCGATTTTACTGAATTTCAAATTCCCTCGAAGAATACTTCTTGCGCATAAATTTATTCCACCCCGTCGTTCAAGCTTCATCGTCCTGACTTTTGCTCCTTGCTTTCGTCTGTTTTCTCTTGGCTAACGACGCCGCAGAGTGAAGCGTTTCTGCGTATTGAATATTTCATTTTCTTCGGCTATGCACTGAAACGAAAGGCTCGTTATAGTGAACACACATGATTTGTTGGGTTTTTGGACACCCGCAGTGTGCTGGAAAATTGAGATAAATGAGGAGATTTTCTGCTAAAAGTTCAGTACATGTACGTAAATTCTTAGACTTGATTGGCTCTTTTTGCAGATGCATCGACAAGCATCCAACCTAATGCGGGGTTTAAAATTTTTCTTCAAACGCTCGGTAATAATTGGCTAGGCTTTATAAATGGTGGCCATGCCTCCCGGGCCTTGTGAGGACGTGAACAGAAGCTTAAAAATCATCCGCATGTCTTCCACAATTTTCCTTTACAGCATAGAAATAGCAAACCTTATTTATTGTTTCGAGTTACTTGGGCCAATAGATTACGGTTAGTTATATATGACGACAAAATGAGCGTTGTTTTCCATAGCAAGAGAGCACTATACAGGACGCAAACTGAAATTTAAGCTGCTTTCTCGAATCCTATTACCATTGAAGTTCACTCACGTGATATGTTGCCTTCAGGGAAGGTTAACTATCTATTGCCGAGTTAGCTTGCATTAGGATTAGCTTTTTTCTCCATGCTAATAGTTCTAGGGCACATAGGTATATGATATATCGCCATTCATAACTAATCGGTATTATGGTGGTCCTCCTTTGCTTTGCGTTGCATGCAAATCCATTACATGCTTCCAGTAGGTTTAAAAAGTCGTGTTACACCCACGAACTGACGTTACGCAAATTGTTGTGCGTTTGAGTTTCAGTTTGTCTATTGCCCCCTCGGACTCTTAGCTTCGCGGAAATGCATGTAGAACCGCATAGATTATCGCATGACCACAGACGGGGCATTCTCGAGAGCATTCAGTAAGATTTTTAGGTAGTCCATAGGTGGCCTACAGCCAGTGTGGAGAACGTTTATTGAAATATTTTTGTCAGAGCGCCACCTATGTGATCGTTATAGCTGAAGCGCACCTGGGAAATATTCTCATAGATTGAATGGTAAACCTTGTTTTCTTTAACGACATACGACGGCAACGCCAATGTCATTAATCCCAGCGAATGTTCAGTGCGCAGAAATCGCTAACGAAAGGGCAGCCGAATGAATTTTTCATTTCTTCTCTCCATACTTCCCTGTTAGAGCTGTTTTCTCACAGAACTCTGAAACCGACTCACGCAGTGGGTTATATTTGTGAAGAAATTCGCCGAAGAAATATTATTATTTGCCTTCTCCAAAGTTGTCGCACACGTGCGATGTCGGGCTGTTATGTTCTTCCTCGACGATGTGGAACGAAAAGGATCCCCTTAAATGGTTGCGGGAGAAATGTGCCTTGAAAGCTACACGAGAATCAGTAGACGTAACATGAAGCGATATACACACCATCTCATGAATCATTCACACCGTGCCAAATTCCTATCCAATCAAATCAGTAAACAGAGTAAGGCTACTTCCCTCTCCCTGCAGACCAGTCAAAAGGGCTCTTCGGTGTTTTCTCAAGCCCCTTAGCGTAGTTCTGTAACACATGAAACAAGTAATACAAAAGTGCCCTGAGTACTCAGTTGCGCGTTGAGCTTTGCCCGCATCCAAAGGCACACGATTAATCAAAAACTTTGGCTTTTTTATGCGAACGAATTCAGTCTGTACTAGAAGCATGTGTTACAGGAGACTAAAAGTTTGTAGAAACCGTGAACATATCAGTAAAACATTATTGTTCACCAATTGCTTATTGAAAACGCGTAGCCCGTTCGTCATCAAAAGGGCACAGTACATTTATAGATGTTAATGCGATTTCATTAAAGGCCTCATCGAGGAAAAAAAAACGTGGTGGTCATAAAATAATCCCATTGGCTAGAGAAAAGGGACGTCACAAGACGAAATAATTCCCGTGGGCAGGACGGATGTGACATCACTTTTGATAAAGACATCAACAGCTACCTATGCTACCGCATTGTCAACACATAAAGTTAGCTGTCCTTGCGAATTTTTTAACGTTATTTTTTTGGTTATAAACAAGCATGGGCAAAGAAATTCCCACAATCCACAAATATTGCGGTGTTATACACTGTAAACATTAATGCGCTTATACGGGAGTAAAAAAAGAGTAAGCTATTCTCTAGAGCACTCCCTTTTATAAAAAGAAGTGCCCTAAAAAGCAGATTACTCCTTTTTTTACTCCTTTTTGATTAGAGTGTTACGTTTAGGGTTCGAAATTCAGCTCCAGCAGCAAGCTAAAGTTGCAGCAGCAAGCCCTAGAAATCTGGACAAACACTCTGCACGGCTTTCACTACCGGCTGAGAGGCGCCGAATACTCAATATCATTGCAGGAACTTCGAATCATCCCGCTGATTTCTATGGCTGTCGGAAATAGTTGGTGTGGGCGCGGGAAGTACTTTATGGGCCATATTTGGCATCCAGTAAGACCCAGCCATGATAATCACCGTGTTCACAGAGAATCTCACGGGACCCCCTAGTTTTGTCGAAACTACAACTTTAAGACATCCGCATTTGGTTACGTGGTGTTCGCTACTGGGGGCTAACAGATGCCGCTCCCATGGGGGTACAACTAGTGTGAAGTACTGAGAGGTATTTGGAAAGGAACAATGGTTCCGGGGTTTACTTTCGGGAATGCTGTTCTGAGCTTAAGGGCAGAAGTTCAGTCGGATTAGAAATAAATCAGAGAGCTGTTAGATGATTACAACTAGGTTCCCACGACAAAACCACAAATGAGGAAGTGGTTCAATGGTTATGGCGCTCGGCTACTGATCTGGTGTTCCCGGGTTCCAACCTGACCGCGGCGGCTGCGTTTTTATGGAGGCAAAACGCTAACACGCACGTGTGCTGTGCGATGTCAGTGCACGTCAAAGATCCCCAGGTGGTCGAAATTATTCCGGAGCCCTCCACTACGGCACCTCTCTCTTCCTTTCTTCTTTCACTATCTCCTTTATTCCTTCCCTTACGGCGCGGTTCAGGTGTACAACGATATATGAGACAGATATTGCGCCATTTTCTTTCCCCCAAAACCAATTATTATGACGCAGCACTGGAGGATATGGGCTGGGCATCTCTCGAAGTATGGAAAGCTAGAGTAAAATATTATATGAAGAACGCCTGAGGAAATCGGATTATAATAGATTGGCAGCTAAGGTATTTAAATACCTATACACAGAGAGCGTTGACTCAGAGTTGAAGAAAAGGGCTTGGAAAATGACCAGTAATTACGCAGGAAACAAGGACGGAGAAATAAACCAATTTAAGCGACAGATAAAAACCGCAGAATGCAAAAACTGGATTATTTCAATGAAAAAGAAAAGCAGACTGAAACTGTATTGAAACTGTAAAAGGAAAATCAGGAAGAAATAGTTCTATGAAAACTCGAGGCAGTGCTCTACTCTTTGAAGCTAGATCAGGGCGTCTTAGAACGTGGAGCTACGAAAATAAATTTAACCAAGGTAACACACGTGCAGTGTGTGGTAAATCTGTAGAAACATTTGAACATCTTATACAAGCACTTGGCGGTATCTGATGTCGATGCAGGCAAGCTCACTCTCTCTGAGGGCCTAGGGCTCACTGTGTGAATGAATCTGCGGTAGAAATAGCAAAACGTGATTGGAAGACTCTTGACTCAAAAGCAGAGAGGCGACGTAGGTAAGAGAAGCAGGATTACAAATTGTATTTAAATGAAATGACGAATTTATAGGCAGATTTAATGCACCGTTAACAGCGTAAAGAAATATAAACAAAAAAAGAGCATTGTGGAAACTGCCACCACATCGTTTCAAAGGGGATGCTCCTATCTTCCATACATCCCTCCATCGAGGAAAGCAGAGCATGTTTATGCCCTTCTACATAACTCATTGAATGCTGTTCCCGTGCTGGTAGAAGTCTTCTTCCAATGTCTAAGCCCTGCGTAGAGCCTAAAAACTACAGACTTTGCGGCAACCTGGCCTACCACCATGAACGCAAGGGGCGCTTGGTCACCTGTCCGGCGCCGGTGACATGAGCGGAGCTGGTCACCTGATGGTCACGTGACCGGATGTTGACAGTCTCCGTGTTGACCGTCGACGTCCGCCGGTCTGGTCTCCTTATAACAGCTTTCGCTATAAAAGAAATTAGCGCCACCAAACTGGGGTTTACTTTATCGTGACTGATATTTCTAACTGCTGGCCAAACAAATGCATGGTTGGTTCTTTATATCAACGCTGCTTTATTCAACCGAACACAGCCTGTTACTTGACCTCTGAACTCGTCGCTAATATAGTGAAACGTGCTTGTAATTGTTGTATCCCGAAAGGTCGAAAGACGAAGTTCAGGACGGTCGGACGAGGTTCTTAGAAAGTGTGTCCTTCATTGCTCTTAGGCCTAAAGAACTTCTCAAATTTATCCTTTGCACTCACACAAAGCAGTCGCTTCCTCGCACATTCCAGGAAGGAAATCTTCCATGTAAAATAGAAGCACTCAACAAGCTCAAATTTGCCGTTATTTTTCTTGCCGCCTCATGAAGCCACGTCATTAGGCTCGGAGAAGATGGGCGAAATGCCACTCGAAGCGCAGTAACACAAATTGATCGAAACTTGTCCCCCTTGGTGCGAAGTACAAACTCAAAAAACGAATAGCCTTCGAGGATTAGAAAGTGCAGAGCGGGTTTCAGCAATAGGAAGACAAAATGCGGCAGGCAGAGACAAAGGCGTCGCCGGCCGAAATCTAAAGCACAAACGGCATCACCAAGAGCGGCGAGTCTCGGTGGCTCGTTGTAGTTTTTTCCTCTCTGTCGAATTACGCCCGCCGAGAGAACAGGTTCACGGCTGAGTCGGTCTCACTGAGCTGGAGAAAAGAGAAGCGAACGAGCGGCTTGCTCTCACTAACACGGACCCTCCAGAAGTACGGCACCTGTAGGCGTCTTAACGTTGTTAGCCATGCGCTTCTACTTGGCACCGGGAGTTCGCCTGTCCTGCAAGACAACGACACCGAGCGAGCCTCCTTCGTAACGAATGTCGCAAACGTCTCGAAAAGTTCGCTTCCAGCGCAGTTGCTCGGGAGGAGTTCTAAGAGGGTGTCCCTTCACGGGACTCTCAACAGCGGACCACGCAGGAGGCTTAAATGTCGGCGTCTCTTAGAAGGGTGTAGTCGTTTGGGCCTCGTGTCCCGCTGACTGAAATATGCAACACTTAGCACAAGCAGGCTGTCTGGGCGACGTAAACGATACGAGTGAGGGTCAACAGGCCGCCGCGTTGGTGAGCCGGCGACAACAGCCTAGCGCATGTAGGAAAAGTTGTCCGGGGCTGGTTGATAAGAATATCAGCTACTTCTCTGCGAATAAGTTATTCAGGCATCGCCAGCGCGTGCAATGTCCGCGCTAGTTGCAGAAAGATATGCGAGCTGCTGCTACAGAGCAGGTCACTGAGGTCATTCATCGCACCATGTTTGCGAACAAAACCGGCGCTTACACCACTCATGTCATTATTTGTAGCTGTCGGACATTGCGATGTCTGTGTCGTCAGCAGTTGCCTCCTGCGCTCTGCTTTGTCCTTCTACTTAATAGGCCAGCAATGCTATCCTAAACTGTTAGCCTTTCGTGGTAACTGCAGGACGTAGCGACCCGTTCGCGGTGAGGCTGGGCGATATTCTGTCCTCAAAACATTGCGTGAGCGCAAAACCGTCAGTGAAGGTGACATCGGAAATATGGCAACAGGCCGCAATGACTTTCAGCCCGCATAATAAGAGCGACCAGTGAAAATTATCTTAATAAATTTAATCCTCGAGGTGACCTCTTCCGTGGTGACAACACAACAGTTGGTGTCGATCAACGTTTGTGCCCTAACATGCTTGGCTTTTCTCTCGTCGCTTCCGTTAAAGAGGCCACGAGGACAACTCCATGAAATCATTGTTCTTACTAAAAGGGATCGTCTCGGTTTTTTCTGGCTATGTTGACTTTTGTACGGCAGCAAAAAGAGCATTTATCGGCGAGAAAATTACATTTGGAAATCATTCCTCTAGTCGATTCAAACTCGTGACGTCATTACCGAAAAGTACAAGTTGGCGCCGTTTTGGAGTCAATGGCGGTGTAGCGTAGCCTCTGAGGTCCGCGCCCAAATATCGCGGTCAACGCGCGCACTTCAGTTGTAAAAACAGCCGCTGGTGGCGACATCTGTATATTAATTAGCGTTCTTTTCTATTTTATCAAAAACCCCGTTTACGGCGACAGCGGTGTCTTTGTGGTATGAACGCGGTACCCTGCCAATACACGCCAACTTCTGCCTGTCCCCAGTGGATCGTTAAGAGCTGCAGCCTTTACATATACAGTTGAACCTCGTTATAACGAAGCTGAAGGAAATCGGCGATTACTTCGTTATAGCTCGTGTTCACCGAGCCTCCAAGGGGAATCGTCATTCCTTCGTTATATCCATTATTTCGTTATAACGCGTTCGTTATAACGAGGTCCGACTGCAGTGACTGTAGTGTTGATGGACGGTTATTTGTGCACAATTGATGAAGAGCTTTTGCCACTCCGAGTTTCCTGGTCGTGCAGTCATGTTTTAAAAACATTGGGTTGCAATCAGTGAGCACCACTGTAGAGGCCCATGGAGGTTGGGAAAAATCAGCGGAGGGGAG
The DNA here is from genome assembly GCF_052857255.1 of Amblyomma americanum. Lineage (NCBI taxonomy): Eukaryota > Metazoa > Arthropoda > Arachnida > Ixodida > Ixodidae > Amblyomma > Amblyomma americanum. The sequence goes on from NC_135502.1 coordinate 54,029,943, forward strand.
CACTTGAGTGTTGTGTCATCCGAAATTCCTCCAGAATAATGTCACATGCAGTACAGCACAGCCGGCGCCTCTCGGCAGCGTTTGCCAGATTTTATGCGTAGGAACATCCTTTATGAGGTTTGGCCCCCCATTCTCATTGACATCTTTGAATGGTGTATGCTTCGGCCGACTTGTGGCGCTGAGGGCAGCTTCGTGGTTTGGCTTCACAAGTTGTTTCAGATGCTTCCGTGCAACCAAACGTAGTAGTAATAATGAAACTAATAAGTAGCTCTGTGGGTATTTCCCGGCTGTATTTCGCACATAACTCCATGCACAACTCAATTGACAAGAGAAATTCGGACCTGCTGTCTTACCTTGCTTCTACATTTTTTCCCCGAATAAGCACATTGAAATTTAAAACATCTGGAATTTGTTGTTTTTGCCCGCAGCAATTTGCAGTTTCGTACGTGATTCACCCCTTACTAAACAATTATTTGCTTTCATGTAAAATATGTAGGCACTAATGTGTTGCTTTCACGGGTTTTTGCTTGTGGTTGAAAGACCGGATCTGAGAATTTTACAATAGCGCTGGACCCCAGTTTTTTCTTATTCTCTGTCTCCGCTCTTATTACGCTTAGCAGTGCTTACAGGCTTGTCAGGCATGCCCGGTTGCAGAAAAAAATTTAGAGGTAGAAGCTAATAAAATGAAAAGCCGATATTTTCCCCGCTTAATTATAAAAACTCATGACACTTGTGCACCTTGGATGGTTTACTTTTCGTTCTGTGTTTGTAGTTCTCTGTGCACTTTTCATGCTTTAGAACGAAGCATGAAAATATAATTAAGCACGGTCAGGATAGAAGTCATCTACGCTACTAAATGCTTCCCCACAAAGTAGCGGCCGATATTTTGACCTCACTATCGAAAAAAAAAGTATTTCCTGTTCTCACAATTGTGACGAAATATTTTTTAGTACCCGGTAGATGACATTGCTGTAAGCACAAAAATGCTTGTAATAAAAACAGGATTTTTTTAAGCATTCCGCACTTCCTTTTCGTAGCAATTGAACCATTCTGTCGTGACCAAAAGGCTACTTCAGAATGTTACAAAAGTAAATATGTCATTAGGACAGTACTACAAACCATTTCCTGTTATTTTGGGCCCGGGCGGGCTAAGGTTATAACCGTAAGCGTGATTGAGAACAAAGAAAAGGAAGTGACTATTCCTGGCATGCGTGCTTTGGTCTCGCATTGCATCGGGCGCCGTGACAGGCGTACGGTATTTCCGGTAATGAACACAGCTGAGAGTGATGACCTCGGATTACGCCCAACAACAGGCGTAGGACGTCGATGGATGATATCACCTTACTCGGAGGCGAGGTCGCTGACTAAAGCGCTCGTTTCCGGCGGGAACACCCACCTCTTTTCCCATCATTAGTCCCTTCACGTGTTCCCTTTTTGTTTCGCGCGCCAAACATGGAGTGAGCTCGAAAGTGTTTACAAGTTCTAATCAGAAACAGGCCCTCCGTTGTTTGTCAGAGAACACGACACAAGTTGTCGCTATGGCGAGCAGGCAGACAGAGAAAAAAAAATCTGGAGGTGGCACTTCAGCTTCGCCGTAGGTGTATATGACGCGATAGCGTTAGTGGGTTAATGCCCATATTGCTGGGAATAACAGCGCTGAGACGAGGAACAAGGAAACAAGAAGACAACAAGACCGGCGCCGGTCCTGTTGTCTTCTTCTTTTTTTTTTCACTCGCCTGCACGCTGTTATTCCCAACAGTATGTACCAACTCGCTCAACTCTCCGTTTTATAAATTCCCATATATGCGGCATTGGTAATTTTTTACTTTACATTCATAGACCGACCCGCCGCGGTAGCTCAGTGGTTAAGGCGCTCGTCTACTGAGCCGGAGTACCCGGGTGCGAACCCGACCGCACCGGCCCCGTTCCTTTCCTGAAAACCAATTTTAATTTTTTTTTCATAGATCGCTCGGAGTCCTCATATACCACTACTGTCTAAGTGGTGCAGCGGTTAAGTGATGCGGCACTGCAATGCAAGGCGCTGCCATCGGCGGGTCTTGTGCGACCCAGGTTGCTCTTCCTGAGCGACCTCTCGCGACCAGTCAATAATTTCACTGCCACCTGCCACGGTGGCCAGTTTTCTCACAATCCCGTGGGCAGGTTGGAATGACGCCACAAGGTCACATGACCAAGGTGGCCAAAATAGGCTGCCGAAGCGGCTCACCCGCTGCGAGGGTTCAAACTGTCGCCAATGACGACTCCGAATATTTTTTTTTTTCAACAGCTCTCGAATTTGAGGCCCCGGAACAAACAACTAATGAAGTCTCGAGTTGAATGTGTTGGCTAATTCCTGAGCGCTGCTTCGATTAAATATTTCTTTTTTTCTTCTTTCTTCTTTCATTTAGCCTCTACCAGAGTGGCATTTGTGTTTCGGTACATATAGGAAACATTTGATCTGACGTTATAATTCCCACATATATCGGTACCCCTTAGGACTCAATAAGGAAACTGCTGTTGCACTTTCTGCAAAGGCATAGATGTCCTTAACGATTGTGTTGGCGCTTTTATTTTGCTCGTAAAATTCTGTGCACTTTTTTTTTTTTTGAGGACCACATGCAGTCTAGGACGTCAGAGGAGTGAAGGAACTTATGGGGCGGTGCGCGTGGTGAGGTTAGCTTACCAAGAGTACAACTTAAGAACATAAATATTCATTACCATGGTCGTTATAAATATTGTACGGAGAGTACATCAGAGTAGTGTCACATGTGATGCTCTTACAGCCATACATGTTGGATATTTCGTTCAGCGCAACACACGGGATACCGCAACTTTTTCTACTTTGTTTTTCTCAAACCACCAGCGAAATCGCAGTATTACTCTGGTGAGACTTATTGATTGGTTTTCGAAGTTCCGCTAGGAATTACGACTTGTAGGCATCTCATTCAAGCGGTACGCATTGCGCATTTGACACAGTTCTGTTTCTGAAATGGCCTATATGTCGTATCACACGCCTATCCGTCTTTATCCGTGCAAGTATCGCTGGTGTGGGAGTTCTTTCTTCGTTTGTTCCAACTACGCTGATTCCTTAGTGCTGTTGTAGCAGCTGGCATTGCGTCCCGGCGGAGCTATTTTTCGGCAAACATTTACGAATAGGAGAGCGTAATACTTTTACTGTCATTTACATAGCGCTAGAACTTCATCGACTCTGCTACTTTCATTCGAGGAACAATCATAACAGAGGAATCGTAAAGAAATTAACATTTACACTCTAAGAACTGGTACTCTATCTGATAGAGAGCCGCCGCAGTGGCCGAGTGGTTATGGCGCTCGGCTGCTGGCTCGAAAGACGCGGGTTCGTTCCCGGCCGCGGCGGTCGAATTTCGATGGAGGAAAAATTCTAGAGGCCCGTGTGCTGTGCGATGTCAGTGCACGTTAAAGAACCCCAGGTGGTCGAAATTTCCAGAGCCCTTCACTACGGTGTCTCTCATAGCCTGAGTCGAATTGGGACGTTAAACCTCCATAAACCAAACCATCTATCTGATATAGTACACCGGCTACTGTATTCTCTCCAGCAGCGGTTCACTCAAGCAATATTGCCCGCACTTTCCCATCGAGGCACCCTAATTGCCCGAAGAGTGCAACGCGCCCTTTGGAAAAGAGTACAACTGCCTGTGCACTCCCCCTACGGCCAGAAGGAGTTGGGGATGTTTATTGTTTTCCCTTTGGTAATGCAGCAGAGCTATATAGTCACCCGTGACCTGCATCTCAAGCAAACTAGGTCTGTCCCTAATTCTGTTGAACGTAAATAAAGAGCTCTCCTTTTATCTGCAATTAAGCAGCAATAGCTTGAGGAAAGGTTCTGAAAAGTATCATTCAGCGAAGGCATGGACTTCGGTACGTGCGTATGAGAAGCGACTGTCTTGTGACTATCACAATTTATCCGAAAGATAGCTTCGTCGCTAAGTGAAATTATTTAATGCTCTCTAGAGTCACCATTCACAATTTGCTACATCTGTTTCAAAACAGCGACCTTCCAAAAAAAGAAAAAAGCGCCTCTCAGAAACGAGCGGTGCTCAGGTTAAAGGCAAACACTTCTGTCAGATCCCTTAAAACGTCTCGATTCGCCGCGAAGCATCCCTCGAAATACTTGCTATTGCAGTGCTATACTGTGTGAATGCTCGACGAGTGTCAAGTGAAGCTACGCACCATTTCTAATACAAATAATTACGCAACCGGACACCAGTTACCTCGCTCACGAAGGGCGAGTCTTGATCATACCGTGTACCATGAAACTGCTTCCGAGCGAACATTATCCGCGGCTGTTGCCTTGACTGTTTCATCGTTTACTGCGCTGTGCCAACTCTAACGTGGAAGCGATCTGTCAAGCTGAACAACAGAAGTTCCTGAAACGTACACAAGAAGCCGCCGCGGAACTCAAAATAAAAGTATATATATATATATATATATATATATATATATATATATATATATATATATATATATATATATATATATATATATATATATATATATATATATATATATATATATATATATATATATATATATATATATATATATATATATATATATATATATATATATATATATATATGTGCTCTTATCAACTGAGCTCAGGTAAGAGCACCGGACGCGATATTCGAAGGTCGTGGGTTCGGATCCTACCAGCGGCATGGTTGTTTTTTCTGCTGCTTTATTAGTAACTATCTTTAAGCGATAGATTAATCTAAGTATTATTATCGAACTTATTAGCACTACACATTAAAAAAAATTAACATTCCCCTATGCACCTTGGTTTCGGTGACTGTTGGCTCCCTTCGTAAGTGTATATATATATATATATATATATATATATATATATATATATATATATATATATATATATATATATATATATATATATATATATATATATATATATATATATATTCAAAAGCACCGATTCTGGTCCCAGCGGTTGTCTAGAAGTAGCGCCCAGCTCGTAACGCATTGTTTTCAATTCCTCGCTCCGGCGTAGTTTTATTTCCAGTAGTTTCGTAACAGAGGAGTATGTCCGCTCCTGCAGAGGGCGTGCTATATTTGAAGGAGTGCGGCTATTCTGGAAAAAAGGAGCGGAATATGGGACAAGCGTATACTCCATCGAAAGGCGCTCCCAGCCATACCTTCAGTTCGTAGAGTGTACGTGCTTGTAGGGCTTTCTGCTTTTTGACCCCCTCGGGGCGTCAACGTGATCAGCGTAGAAAAAGAACGCGGGAACCCGGTAAGAGATGTTCGTTCCCGAAAAAGAGTATGCTCGTCTATACCTCCAGAGCTCCGATAGAAGTTCTCTCATATCGACATCGAATTCTGCCGACTACAGTTGAAAGCACGTACTTCTCCTATTTGTTCGTCGTGCGGAACAATCAAGCTTCTCAATCCTCAGAAGAGCGCCACCTCCGAGATATCTTTATTTTATTTCTTTCAAAATACAAAGCAGTTGCTGGACCCATAGCCATTGGCTAGTAAAGGGTCCAGTGATGAAATACGATACAAATACTAACACAGCAGAGGAGGAATGTAATTAACAAATACAAAATTTATTCTTGACGCACACATCATAGGCAATGCAATAATATTGTGTCACAATTTCATTTAAACATTACAATAGGTTTCAAAAAGGTATTTCTTTAGAACAGTTCCTAAGTTATTGGCTTGCTTGATGTGTACTGGCAAAGAATTCCAGTACTCTGTCACGTGCTCTGTCTGCACTGGGAGCAACCACGAGCTATGGTCAGTGTTCTCATTGTTTTATTAGTATACGCGCAGTTCTCTCTGACTTTAGGTGACGAATGTTTGGTTACGGTTTCCCACATCTAACAATGCGTCAGTATCATGTTCGGGATCAACTTTGCAAGTTGTAATCCTCTGTAATCCCCTAACTTTGGTCTTTGGCTACATTTTTGCGAGTTTTCGCCAACACTGAAACTGAAACAAAAGAATAAAAGAGTAAAAAAAGTATTTCAATGCTGTATACAACTTCTTCGAAGAAGCGTGGCTTAAATGAAGTCCCGCTCACGCTATAGAATGCGCGCGTGTGTTTGGGCACAACGAAGATCAGGCGATCCTCAAGACACCGTTCGGGGAAAAAAAAAAAGACTATTCTTTGGCCTCCTCTCACTCTTCCTCTCCTGGGTCAGATTTCCACGCGTTTGCGCTTAGCGCATCCGCTGCGCAAGAAACGAAAGATCAGCCCAACAACAAAGAGGGATAGGCTTTCATTGCAGACTGCATCGAGCAACATAGACACTGTGCAACATCCAAGGAGTAATCGAGGCTGAGGCAAAGAAAACGAGCAAGAGCCACCGCAAACAAAGGAGCTTCGTGTAAAGCTGCGCGGCCTTTCAACGACGAGACGAGGAAACAAGAGCTTGCGGAAGGATACACAGTATCAAGTAATGACGGGGGTAAAACAATAAAGGAAAAGGGGGGGGGGGGGGGGGGGGGTATAAGCATCGCAGCGTTTGATTGCTCCCCGCGAACGAACATTTGTGGGAACGACTTCGATGCCCCGCGGGGGCGGAGCCGGGCATTCGGGTCGCGCCAAGCAACAAACACTGTGTATACGGTCGTCTGCCGAGCGCGCGCGTTGTGAGTGACTTCATTTAGGGCCGCATTCATCTTGCATCATGTGATCAGCGCGCAAGGATGGCGCGGTACGGTCACCGCCAAATACAAGCCGCGGTAGTGGAGGTGGTGGTGGAGGAGGAGGGACGGCAATGGCGGTCGGTGCATGAGCGTGTCAAATATTCACGTCAGCGTGCGGGCGGCCGCGTAATGAGAAGAACGCAGGCGTGAACGTCGGCGCGAATGCGAGATCCCGTGGCATGCGTCCCTGCACACACACAGTTCACTCTCACTCTGCCAGCCTGCTTTTTTCTTCATTCTTATTTCGCTTTTTTTCTTCTTCGGCGCCACGCGAGGACCGAGGCAGGGAGGAGAGCAGCTTGTTTACCGATTAGTGTTCCGACCCTGCGGCTGCTGACCGGCGCGCATTAGCCCAGCGCGCACTGCACAGAAAGTTGGGCGAATAGAACCACGCATATCCTCACGCGTGCTCAGCCTTTCACGGTCACCGCGTTTGCCTTCTTTCAATCAAGATAATCGCTACATATGACGGCTCGCAGCGCGAAATATGCCCGGGGAAAGGATGACCCGCAATTCTCCGAGGCGCGAGAGCCGTGTGGATACTTTCGCCTACCCTGCCTGTTCTTGCCTACGATGTCATCTAGCACAGAGCTGCAGGTAACCGCTGCTAGCCGGCTACTCGGTCTGTAGTACGGGAGCAGTAATGAATCCCGGAGGAAAGAAGAGGCGTCTGAATTACATCGTTTGAGTGGGCCGACGGCTGGTTTCTGGCAACGGCGAGTGCGTTCCTTGTTTAGCTCCTCAGCAGCTCTGGGAGTCTTCTGGCCGCCCGTTGAGGATACGCGCGTTCACTTCCTATGCATGAGATGTGCCCTAGCGGATACGAGCAATCCACTCTAGTTAGGTACAAGCAATATCGTTAGTCAAAGCTTGCCCGCTGCCTCCCGCAGGTAGCTGGAGAAAAGAAATAGGTGGCCGGTTTTGCGAGGCCTACCGGACACTGGAGCTCTGAGGGCTTCAGCTGAGGGCTCGCGTAGCGAATCCTTGCCCACTCGTACACAGCGAAATAAGCGGCGTATTCAATTTGCATTATTTATACGCATGGTTCAGGTGTCTTTACAGGAACTTGAGACTAAAAGGTGAATAAGGATAAGACGAGACACGGTGCTGATTGCGATGTCGTAAGTCTTCAGCGCGTGTATGCTACGCCGGTGGTTCCGAGGAAGCTCACGGTGTTCCCAACAATCTGACGCTCTGTGTTAGGAGAATTTACTCGTGAGAAAGGTGTAAGGAAGGAAGGAACTTTAATGGAATAGGAGATGTCTGCCTGGTTGTCGGCCTGGCATGCTACTTCAGATGAGGGTGAAAGAAGAGAAGGGTAGAGAAGAGGATGGTGAAAAAAAAAAGGAAAACAAAAAAGAAAGGGTGAATGGTGAAAACAAGCACACTCGCGCACTCACAAACACGCACGCACACACAAAATTCTCAAAGAATGTCCACCTAACCCGCGTCTCTTAAAAACCCTAAAAATACTTTTGTCCCACGCACACCCGAAGCCGCGTTCATCCAGGGTCCAAGGACATGCTCGATTGGCACGGGGCCATCCTGTCGGAGTCCTAAAGCACTTAAAAGTGTCTTGCGATGATTGTTGAAGCGTTTGCAGCGGGAAATCAAATGTGGCAGATCCTCGGGGACACCACATGTGGGGCAGAGAGGGCTACTTATTGCACCAATTTTGTGTAAAAAAAATTTAGTGAAGGCAACGTCCAGGCGAATTCGGTGGAGGCAATTTAGATCACGTCTAGTTATATTGCGTGGCATGCGGAAGTCACAAGTGGGGTCTATACGAAGAAGGGGTCTGTATTGATGTTCCGGATCGCACCACAAAGAGCGTTGCGTGTGCCAGGATTTTGTAGTTAGAACTCTCGCGCCATCACTGCGAGAAAACGGTATAGGTAAGAGCAAGGTGGTGTCGGCATACGCCGACCTCGCTGCACCATCAGCGTGATCGTTGCCTGCAGGGCCACAGTGAGCGGGTAACCACTTCAACACAACACGTTGTCCAAGCTCACAGGCCTCGGAGTGGAATCTTTTAAGTCATCGATGGTCAGCTCTTGAAGGCTTCCTGATGACTTTATGGATTGTAATGCAGCCCGAGAGTCACTGAAAATAACCCACGCTGTTGGGGGTTGTTGAAAAATTTAAGTGAATGCTGCTCGCAGAGCAGCCAGCTCGGTAGCAGTAGTCGAGGTGCGGTGACTGAGTGCCGCCGAAATTGTGGTGCGCGTTGACGGAACCCAGACGCCAATCGCTGATAAGACGGATGTGACAGAGCCATCAGTGTAGATGTGACGGTACGCACTGTAGCATCCACAGATGTGTTCAAGGGCAAAATATTTAAGTGCAGGACCGGGGGTGGTTGTTTTTCTTTTGATGCCAGGAACCGTTGTTTTGATTTGCCATGCTGTGTAGCTCCAAGGTGGGGAGGAGGTCGTGACAGGGCGCTGGTAGTGTAGTGGGAGAATATCAGAAACTTCCTCTATGCAGTGCGCTGCGAGTGGATGGCGAGGCACAGGAGCCACGAACCGCATCTGGGCACGAAGCAACTCCTGGGTTAACAGTGCTGATGGAGATAGACGTCTGCTCTCTGCTAGAGTACCCATTGTGGAGGTGGTCTTGGGAAGACCGAGGCAGATTCTCAAGGCATTAACTTGCATAGTTTCAAGAAGTTTGACATTTGTTTGTGAGATACCCTCAAGAGCTGGGAGACTGTAGCGTAGGAGGCCTTATTCACAGAGTGCTGGATACAGCCGTAGTAATGAAGGTGTAGAGCAGCCTTTTCTGGTGGTGGAGAGCATACGAAAGATAGAGGCGCAAGAGCAGAACTTGATTTTAAGCTTTTGTACATGTGGGGACCATGACAGTGACCTGTCTAATGTCACCCCTAAGAATCTATGGCTTGTAACGTAAGATATTTGGGTACCAGAAACGCTGAGCACGTAGCGTGAAACATCGCGTCTCGAAAATGCAATTGCTGAGCTTTTATCTGGCGACATGACGAGACCGCGCTTACTTAAAAATGATTCTATGCAACCCATTGCCCTCTGTAATCGGGCATGCACAATGCGCCTGTTGCGTCTGGAACACCATATAGAGATGTCATCGGCGTAAAGGGAGATTTCAACTGTAGGAGGCAAGCATTTTTCCAAGCCAACAAGTGGGGTATTGAAAAGGGTGGGACTTACAATCCCCCCCTGAGGGACTCCGCGAGATATTTGATGCAGAGTTGTGTCACCTTCAGTTGCTGACATTAAAATTGATCTTTCGTGCAGATAATACACAGCCAGTTATACATCCGTCCACCAATGCCAATTGACTGTAAGGCTGAAAGAATGGCTTCATGTGTGACGTTGTCAAATGCTGCCTTCACGTCAAGAAACACAGCAATCACCATAGACCGCTCTGTTTTGCTGCGTTTAACACAATTTGTGAGGGCAATAACGTTGTCAATGCTGCTGCGTCCTTTTCGGAAACCGGACATGGCCGAAGGGTAAATATCTCTGTTTGTCAGGTCCCAGGTAAGGCGGGAGTGTACCATTTTCTCCATCAGTTTTCCGACGGAGCTTAGAAGCGCAATGGGGCGGTGAGCGTTTAAGTCAATTGATGGTTTTCCAGGCTCCCTGCGCAGCCTCCGTTCTAGAATTCTTCCCGCACTTCAGGTGCCGCCGCCGCCGGGAGACTAACCAGATATTAAACCCCGACACCTCAAGGGCGCGCACTCTCACCAGTAGACAAGAAGAGTAAGGGTATTTTTCGGAGGCACACCGTAAGAATAGTATGCAGTATCGTGCTCGATCCGCGACAGCCAGGCAATATGTAAGTCGATATGCATGCACAGAATAGAATATCGCGCGCCGCCGAATTTCTGCTGTGTTAGCAGGCAGTAACTAACTGTGACTAACCAGTGAATTGAATGATTCGCTGGTGCCGTTAAAAGTGGTGAAACAGAAAACAACTCGAGGCATCTCAAAATGACGAACTTCATCGATTAGAATCGTTAGAAACGTCGCTCCAGGATGCTTTGATAAAAGAGCATGTGGTGTGATTCGAGTCCGGCGTGTGATTGACCACCACCTTTATTGTATGTTGTCAGCACATTAATTTGCAAACTACACAGCGCTTCAAATGTGTAATAGACGCGTTGTGAATGCACTCCCTTTTTACTTACTTGTTCAAGGGTCTCAATTGTACTAACACTGTCTCATATGTAATATCTCATACCTGGAGCCTCCTAATTCAATTTTAAATGAATCAATGAGTCAGCTAGAGCGCCAATGAAGATGTGGTCAAGATAACGCAACGCCGCTTTCACAAGTATGTCGCTCCACGAAACTTTCTGAATGGAGGGCATACGACGCGCGATACTGAAAGCCACGTGTTTTAGCATTTGTTTCAAAAAGCAGCTGCACATAAAAATTAAAGCCTCACAGACTTTAAAGACTAAATAGCGGCAAGAAATAGCTTCCAGGAGTACACTATTTATAGCATGCATAAACGTATTGTGGGCCGATAAAAAAGAAATAAACGTACATAAATAGGAGAAGGAGGAGGAAGACAGAGGGAGACTTGGTAAAGCTCCGTCGCTCAGTAATTAACATCAGCCGGGGTAACTTTCCTTGAGCCACGTTATCGTCGACTCTCCCCTCATTATAATGCTCGTCCGAACGGCGCCGACCACTTTAAAGATTCACGAACCACTGTCACCGCTCGCGCACAACTGGTCGTGAAAAATGCGTCTACTGCAGGCCCAGTTCGCTAGGTACTCAAGGCCACTAGCCCTGAGACACTGTTACGGCGCTGCAAAAAACTACGCCGACCACGAGCTCAAGCCAGCACACCCACGTTCGGTTCCTGGTCGGCCAGCTCTCACAACCGCGGCGTGGACGCAATTCCCCTCGCGCCAGCGCGCTGCGTCTATATAATGCGTTTATAACGCATTCTAAAGCGTCCCTCGCGACCCTAAGAGGCATTCGAGGGCCGTCGTCTTTATCCGAGCTAGCCTGGTGGCGAGCGCGTCTACCACAAGTCCGGGAAATTTTGCAGTATGCTGAAGTTTGTGGTTTCCAAGTAATTTCTGCGCTGTATACCCTTGTGTCTGGGTCAAGTTTATTATATTGAAGACCTGTGGTTTTACCCGTACAAGCTTATTATATTTAAGACCTTTTTGTCTCTAACAATAACATCGGTTGGCAGTTTAAAAGACTCCAAACTGGCCTATATATTAGCGCCCTGTTAAAAATTTCTTAATGTTTTTCTTGGGTATCATACCCAGTTATTTTGAACAAGTGCATTTTTCAACGGGAAGTTGTCTACGAGAGCAGCTTTAGTGCGCTGGCACTAAGGTTTCCAATCCCGAAAAAAAAACCTGTTGTCTGTTTGTCCGGAGCTAGCTAAACTCGCAGAAATAAAAAAGCCGCCAGAGACACTCGAGACTGCTTACGTGTGAGAAGGCGTTAGCCCGCCTATTCATTTAGTGAAAGCAGTCGCCGCGCGCTGCAGTGCGATGTAATCCGATGCCACGCAGCTGGCAATTCTATACATCTCCATGGGTGTATGTGTGTACGTATCCGGCTCCGCTATGCCACAGCACCCCTTCTGATCTGGGAGCTAACTTTGTGAAGGCAGTCGCCGCGGTACCGTGACCCACGCTCCGCTTTAAAGGTACGACGCGATAGATAACGGGTGAATGCTCACATATGCAGAATTGGTCTTTATCTAATTAAAATTCATAGATCCCTGAAAGTCATCATGACACTCCTGGCGCGGTGGTGCAGCGGTTAAGCGCTGGGTACATCTTTTAAGGGTACAGGTGTGACCGAGTGTCAACCTCCTCTCTCTCTCTCTCTCTCTCTCTCTCTCTCTCTCTCTCTCTCTCTCTCTCTCTTTCTCTCTCTCTCTCTCTCTCTCACACACACACACACACACACACACACACGCGCGCGCGCGCGGATTTTTGTTTAATGGAGCAAGTAAGGCTCACGTCTTAAAACATACATTGCCGCAACAGCACCGCGCCTGAGTTTCGTGCCCGCAGCGGCGCGAACAGACCAGCTTCGCAGGCCACTGCACGAGAGCACAGTGAGCACAGTGCTAACGCCGCCAAAACGTTTTTTAGCAATGCAATTATTACACTGAAAATGTGTTCTACTTACATGAACTGTTTACAAAGCCTTTAGGAAACGCCGCCAAAGACATCTCACCAAGGCAGAGCAACACAGCACTGGACGGGAGGTACGGCTGAGCACGTATCTAAGAGGAAGTGCCACTCCGGTTTAAAGTCGGTTTCTGTTCATGCACTTCCCTCAGATGAACAGTCATTTCGCAGAAATGAGATTGTGTCGAAACGACTAGTTCACTGTTACCGTCCATCATTCTAGCGCAAAATAAGCTGTGTAGTCCGATCACTCCCCGTGTTTAAATGCCACTCTCTGGCGGTGTGCACTGCGTGTCGTCGTCTTCATCAACTTTCATCCATGCCCAGAGGATTCAGAACACACCACTATAGAAGTGCACTCTTTAAGTGTGTTAAGCGGCCCCAAAATTTTATAGTGCGCTACCACTAAGGTCCCCATTCATCGATTTCGCCAGTCTTTGCCTGAAGCCTGACCTTGAACCCCAGCCTCCAACCAACAGCGGAATAATACGCGACGTGCTAGCGCGAATACCTCACTTTTGTCTAAGTAGGCTAAATCGGTGGTATTTTTTCGCATATAGTAAAATTGCACCAAAACAATTAATATATCCGCATAACACCTCGGGGCGGCTGACGTATTTTTCTGCTGTTTATTGTCAAAAACTCACCAAATTGCTTTTATGGCAGTCTTAATTACTCGCTGCGAGAGCAGGACAAACTCTAAAACCAAGATTTTACTACGCAGCAGAGGATTAGACTATTCCCATCAATATGACCATAAAAGAATATTATAAAAAATGGCTGGCACGAAATATTGCGCGAAAGTGCAGTTTTTTGCTGGTGGACACCACCGCCGCGTAATTCAAAGCGCGATTGAGGTGTGCTCTGACCCAAGGTGCCAGTTATTAGCTTCTTCAGCTTTTTCATCGTCAGTGCCGATTTACCCAATGTACGCCGGCAGCCTATGCTCCAGTGCCGCGCTTCTTTAGCAATGTTGTCAGCGCCAACGCGTATTTCAAAGTGCCATGTTTCTGCCACAACGCTGCCTACACCAAAGTGTGCAGCGCACATCTCTCTGTCACTATGGCCACATAGCTCAAAGCGCGAATATTACCTTGATAGTAGTATTAGCTGATGAAGACGATGACGTGCAATGCACAGCGCGAGAGAGTGTTGCAGTTCATCACGACGCGTGATCGGCTGCGGCGATAGCCAGCGAAGCTTATCTGTTCGCGCCGCCGTGGGTTCGAATCCCAGTCGTGGACAGTTATTTTATTTATTTTTATTCATTTATTTCTCTTGACACAAACCCACAAACAACGCAAGCATACAAACATCGCAAGATTTTGCTCGTGGTTCGCCGATCGGAATAATGCTTTCGCACTAATATACTGCAGTTGCTTAAAGATTTAAGGTGATAGCCAAGAAATGTTGAATTTGATCCAGTGGTGCGTGCGCATTTTTTTTTTAGGCGAAAGCCTTTAATGGCTCATAAACGCCTGTGCGGTCTAACACTGTCTTCCACGAATAACGCGGCAACTAATCAAGATTGCAGAAAACGAATTGTAGCATCAAATAGAAGGGGCAAAATGCAACCCCCACGGTAAGTTTGATGACTGCAAAGGGTTTAGTTAATTATTTATAAAAAATTATAGCAAAAAAAAAACAAATTCGCCGATATAGCGACGAGAGAGGGTGACGTCACACCCCCGAGGTCATCATGGTCTCCATAATTCCGGAATGCGACAGCAATAGAAGCAACGTTGCTGCTACTTGTTCATGCGTCTGTTTGTTATTTACCACGTACACAATGTTGTCACTCTAATGGTATATTTATTTACACACATACGATTATGCGCTGAGTGAGTCCGCCTAGAATTTGTTCGTTTTGTCGCCCTTTCTCGACTGGGCACTCCCCATTGTTCTTCAGTTTTCACTTTTCGCACCGTAGTCACGTGACTTCGTCACGTCATCGCTCTCGCGACCAATCACACACTTTTGTGGCTAACGAAGGAGGCGGAATCGCATGGTGTGCAGTGCCCTAGCTGGAAGATGGCAACTGAATTGAATTAATTTAATTGCCACCTGCCACGGTCGGTAGGTTGTGGCGACGTGAAGAGGTCACGTGACGTCTCTCGACCGATAAGCACTCCTTTTACAGCCGCAGTACGCAATGTCGCGCGGTGTGAAGTCTAAGGCCTTCGCATTAAACTCTTTCACTATACCACCAGTTAAGTCATTATTAGTAAATGAATCTACGCATATTTTTTTTATGAAGCATGTGTTTGCATTGTCCCTCCCCTTTTTTATTTGCCTGCATGTTTGGCAGGAAAAGGCGAAATCCAGGACGTGCGCAGGTGTTAGGGATCCTTTTGAAAGCCTTTGGTGTTCCTATGACCAATGAGGGCCCGTGCCCAGAGATATAGCGCAGCCCTTTAAAAATATGGCACACCCTTCGCTCAGGCCTGCCTACATCACTAAACCTTGTTTATGTCCAGCGCGCCTCTAGCGCTACGCATTCAAACACGGGCGGAAGGCAAGCTTCGTGCCTTCAAAAAAGAGCGCGAAAATGTGCTCGTTCGGTCGATTTCTGGGTGCGAAACTTTCATCGGCGCCTGAAGCCGGTCGGCTCATACTTCGGTGCGTGATAAACGGTGAGAGGGTATAAAATAACACCTTCTACGAAGGAATATAGTTGCGCTCGTAGCACGTTCGCACACGAGCGTCTTCCAAGCTTTCAGCGCCAGAAACAGTGGCGCATAGAGTATCGAGCCACGGGAGCAGCGAAGTTGCTGTGAAGCGGAAAGGAAAAGTTTTCCGCAAATTGAACTGGACGTGGTATAATATTATCGCACGCCCCTTCGTGTGTGCGCAGCGCTTTTTGTCAGCATCGACGCCGCAGAGCAGGAAAGCGCGAAGAAAGGGAAAGAATTCGGTTTCGTTATCGCTTAACTCGCAGAGGCGTGCTCCTGATAAGAAGCCGTCCGCCACAGCGGGCAGATAGAAACGATGGAATTCATTATTGTCGGTCTTTCGGCTACGCTCTAGTCTGCGCCAAGAGAGAGAGCCAAATTAGGTGCACCGCAACTAACCCCACGTTATTTTTTTTTTCTCGGAGAATAGAACGCAGGAAAGAATCAAGAGAGAAGAAAGAAAAATTATTGGAGGGTGACGGGGGAACGGGTTGCGGGAGGCGCAGCGGGGAGGGGGGGGGGATGAAGAGACATGGGAATCGAGCAACTTTCGATCGTCCAGCGTATCGAACCCTCCGGGGTTAGTCGGGAAGTTTTCTTTCTGCCCAAAGGCGGCGAGCGGCGGTCCGCACCCCGAATGAGGGACAACCTTTTCACCAACACCGCGAACTATGTCCCCCCTCCGCCGTCGCAGACAAGTGCATTTGTCTAATTAACGATCGCAGTGATCGGCCGCTGCTCCGTCGTCGTCAGCATCGTCAAGGGTCGCGCTCTCTCAATTAGGGCCCCGACATCCTTCGTTTTCGAGCACGCCTAACTACGCTATGGCGCCTCCCACGTCGTACCGTCCAGCGCCGTACGCATACTCTTCGATCGTTACACGGATGCCAGCGCCGAATTAGTCACATTCGCCACTCCCGCTCCTAATACCCTACCGCCACCTTGTGCGCCAACCATGAAGCTTTGGAACACCCTTTTATCGCGGCTCGCGCGTTTTTTTAGTGCCATACCCGTAAGCGAAATCAATGAATTAACCAAATGCTCTGCGGTATATAGGCACGTTTATAAACGCAAAATTGCCTTAGGGGTGTCGGTTCCGGCTTGTTTCAAAGGAACTACCCAACGGCGCACTTTTAATAACAACCCGATGTGCACGTATCGATAAATTACAAAGTGAGAGGCTAGAAACTACGGCGCAGTTAGTTAAAACCCGTTGCGCCATTATTTTATTTCACAATCAGTGAGTAATTTATTGGGCCCTGCGTTCATCAATTACGGTTCGCAGTCTCTGTGTAAGCATCAACGCAGTGTGGGTCGCTCTATGACGGATTAGTGCGCATAGAAACAAAGCGCGCAAGAAAATCTCCAAGTACCCTTTGCAAAGCGTTTTTGATCCCAGGAAGGTGATATGTTATTCCCGATGGGCCCTGGTGTCCCGTTGATTAGGCTGTCCTATGCCATGTTCTGATTCCCTTGTGTCGTGTTTTCTAGCCATATGATGTGTCATATATGGGTGGTATGGTTACCAACCTAAGCATGTCTTCGTTCCAGGTGTGTTTGGGCAAACCAGTAATGGTGCGAAGGGTGGCCATGTGCAGCATTTCGACGTCTTCGAAGTCGCGATCAGAAAACTATGCACAGGTGCCCCGTGCAGAATCCTTCCGACCGCAACAGCTCTGGCGAGTCTCTGGCACGATTTCTGCAGCGCTCCGCCGAATTGTTCTGTTCGATATTCTACGGGCCACGTGCAACATCGAAGCACTGTTTCGCTTGAGTGTTCGAATCCATCTGCGAGGACTGTTGCAGCTAGCTATCTGTGTCCTCAAGATCTTGATTTTCCCGTTTGTAGATGGGATGTCATGGTCGCCAATGTGCAGGGTGACCTGTTTTTTTTTTTTTTAAGAGGGGGGGGGGGGGGGCGTTAGTGGCATTCTTCTCGTCTATACTGATCAGTTGCGACTTTTCCGGTGACAGCTATAGTCCCAAGGTGCCTAAGTGGTCAGTAAGTCTGATGATAGCCGCTTGCAATTCACTCTGCATGCTTGCTTCGTTTTGGTAGCCTATCGCTTCCGTTCCGTCCATATAGTGACATCTTCATAAATGGTGAAGCGGGCTGACGTGTCTCCTTTGAGTGTGCCTGCTACGCACGACTCATGGCCAAGTTGAATAGCATTGGCCCCAGGATGGGACCCTAAAACAACCCCCCCCCCCCCCCCTCGCGTTATCCAAGAACCACCGCTCTTTTGCAAGAAAGGCTTTAATTCATTCATTCGTTTTCTGAAGGCAGCAACAGCAGCTCATTTATGGGCGGCATAGCGCGGGCGCAGCAGGTAATTTGACAACGATAGGTCTCTGTCGGCAGGCTTGCACACAGTTTATAAACCACGCCAGGTCGGACCCGCCTCCAAAAACTTTACGAGCCTGAAGTGACGGCTATCGGTCCTCATTACAGAGCGTCCGCTCGGTCACATTAGACTTCTCCCGTGCCGCCTAGGGGCGGTTTGCTTCTGCGTGTCGTACGAACCAGAGGTGCACTTTCGTCAATTTTTTTTATTTTGTCTTGTCTACCGCACTGGATGAAGTGAGCCACCGACAAGACAGCAGAAGTATGCACTAGAAAAAAAAATTAATTTTTATATCAACACTTGTATTCGCCGCGTTTGTTAGGAGGTAAGAAATTGCAATTAAGGTAATGTAAGAGACGGCGAATAGCTGGTGCTTTCATGTTGCGCCTAGACAGTAAAGACCACTTAAGTGCGAAGCTTTTCCCTCCGTCGACGTTTTCACGTTATACGACCCTGACCGCCAGTTTCGCTAGCAGTCTTCCATGTACTGAGTGCGCTGAGCTATACTCGAGAAACCTGCCATAGTTTCTTTAACAGCTCTCAGAAGAAGCTCTGAGTGTTTCTCGAGCACAGTTGTAAACGTTATGTCCTGTTCTTGTACGTATTTAACTTTAAATAACTATTATGAGCCATAAGACAAGATTCCAAAGTTTTTCCCCAGAAACACGTTTGGCATTTGAGGCCGCGAAACACTCTTAGCCGACGTTTCCTAGGCCGTTTCTTTCCATTAGCTGTCATTCGTCTCGACTTAATGAGTTTCGTACCGTCAAAATGGGTTTTGGCTACGTTTCTTTTGGCCCCTTCCCTCAATTAATAAAAAGGAGAGCGTAATCTTGAGTACATCGTTTGAAAATTGTATAAAAAGAAATCAATGTATTGGCGTCTGGTTGGTTGATTATCGGGAATGTTGCTACTGACGCAACGCGGATATCTATCGACCTGTAAGCGTGATGGCAATATCGAGAAGAAAATGATGACAGAGTCAGACGCGTACAAAATATATCGACAAAATACTCCGAGGTCAGGTCCAAATACATTACGCGCAAGCATCGCAGACGCTTGCACTAACCCAATAAACCACGAAGCTGGGAGTGTGTGGTCCTGAAAAGTTCGGCAAGTTGCAGAATAAGGAAAACATACGCTCTAAATAGCCGGCGCTTCTTGCGAGTATCTTGGACGTTTCTGTAATAGCCGCCGTAACTGAAGATTACTAAAGTAAGAGGTTCTTGAGATGAGCCTTCATTAATTATTTTGGCAAACTTACTAAAGGAGCAACTCTTACGCCCCAGGGAATAGCCTTTGATATGTGATATCCTTCACGCATTGATGGCCGGGCTACTTTGCAATTAGGAGAGGCCCCTCGCACAGGCTCGAAAATGCGTGATATGTCACAGGGTTTGGAATCTTCAAACTCGATAAAAAAAAAGGTAATTTAGCTGGCGCATCAGAAGGAGTGCCCTATCTTTACTACTGCACTTGAAGTCTTCTTTTGGACATAAAGGCACTCTAATTTTGAAGAAAGCTTTCTCGTTCGGCCTAGTTTCATCAGATACTGCCTCTGTTGTGCATTGACGAAAGTTGAACGAGCACAACTAGTTAGCAAAAATAAGGAAGTTCCTGAAGTTTTCTTTCTAACTGTTCTCTTCTTTTTTTCTTGGCGTAATGAGAGACACCTTAAAGTGCACCGTCTATTTAGCGCTTTATCGACGGGGCTAGCTATTCGACTTGAGGTGTTTGTGAAATACAGAAAAACAGCATGCTGAGAGAGTCTGAAGATAACCGCGGCTCAGAATTTGTCGCCAGTTCACTGAAGGTTTAGCATATTTGAACAACGCGAAGAAACGAGGACTAAGCGGTAAACTCGCATACAAACCAAGCGCTGACTATCAACTTCTGCCACAAAGCTATCTTGCGAGCCATGAGGAATGCCGTGGCTGAGGGCTCGCAGTTTATTTTTGATCCGTACCGTTCATTGCGGGTTCCCTTTACACATCTTCGCTGCCCTCTACTGAGCGTTCCAGATCTCCGCCAAATGAATTTCTACACCTGATTCATTCGAGTATACTCCACCTTACCGTGGTTGAGCAGCTCCTCCTAAAAGGGTATGACGTGATAGCGTTAATCGGCCCCTTCCGCGGCCTAGGGTTCTCTTTACAATCACTTCGCTGGCATGAGCATTGCCCTTTATTTTGTTTCGTTTATTCCTTTTATGTATATTTCTATTTATAATTTTTCTTTATTTTATTTGCCAGAATACGGATAACGTCCCTCTTTAATAAAAGCAACGGACTTTCCTCGGGGGCAGCTGTTCGAATCCCGGCTTGTCAATTTTTCTTTCCAGCGCAATTCTTCACAGGCACTGCGTAATAGTGATGCAACGACGTCACAACCCTGTAGACCAGTGAGAATTGTGTAGTGACGTCATCACCGTTGTACGGTGTGGTTATTGTGCGGCGTGTGAATTACCCGTGCGAGGTCATGTGGTTGTGCCGTCACGACAGTCTCGAAAAATTCAGATTTTCTCGGCATGGCTACGCCCGGTTTTCTGCTGAATGGCACGCTTAACGTTATCGCGTTTAAACAGGACGTTTAAAGAACACAACAGTGCGCGCGTGGTACGTTCTTTTTCCAGCGTCCTGATTTTGTTACGCCGTTCTTTCCTGTGAAACCACGTACAGTTGAACCTCGTTACAACGTTGCTGAAGGGGCCCGGCGATTACTTCGTTGTATCCGTAGTTTCGTTATAGCCCGTCTTGACCTTGCTTCTAAAGGGAATCGTCATTTCTTCGCTATATTCATTATTTCGTTACAAACCGTTTCATTATAACAAGGTTCGACTGTAGTACCAACTTGCCCAAATAGTCATTCTTCTACAGTAACACGTCACGGCCCCAAAGGATCATTTAGAACTTTACATGGAAGTGGCTGATGCCACTGCTGTTCTCTCTGTTCTACAACCGCCATCCCATTCTCAATCTTCACCCCATGCAGTAGTGGCGTTTGAGGAGCGTGTGAATGAAACGTGGTTTTAGCTAGAGCATTAAATTAATACTACAATCGTCTGCACGAAGGCGCACGAAGCTGCCAGTATAAGTAGCAAAAACATCGGTAAGAGGGGCCCTGCTTCATATATTTCGTGGACGCAGAGACCATATATCATCGCTCACTACTGGACTGCATAAAATAAGCTAACCTTTCTTCTTGGTTTTATGGTTTATGGGGGTTTAACGTCCCAAAGCGACTCAGGCTATGAGGGACGCCGTAGTGAAGGGCTCCGGAAATTTCCACCACCCGGGGTTCTTTTACGTGCGCTGACATCGCACAGCACACGGGCCTCTAGAAGCTAACCTTTCTTCATTACTTTAATTATTACTCCATCCTTCATCACACCTTCGCCCATTGATGCCCTAAGGCAATAAATCTTGTTAAAAGAAAAGCTTTCGCTTGGGTTTACGAGAGCTAAAATAGGAAACGCGATGTGGATCATGACGCCAAACCTTCATGCCTGCTTAGCTAGTCAACATGGCGTTAGCAGCAAGAGAATTTTCATATTTATAAGCGACAAGATTGCCGCTACGCACGGCGCCACTTTACGGACGGGAAAATCTATCCCGCGTGTTGCTTGCGGTCCGCTTATACTTTGGGCGTACGTGACGAGTTGGCGTTCGCATCGGCAAACTCCTGAAAAGCAAACGCTGCTGCACAGGAAACCTGATAGCGCAAGCCTGGTTCATCAACTTCTGCCACCATAGCAGCATCAATCGCACCATTTTATGCGGGGCCTTCGCTTTTGACACTAGCAACGCGAAGCCTTCATGCAACGGGAGTCTGCTAAAATGGCTCGATTTCTTGTTTTTTTTTATTTCTCGATGCAGGCACTCGATTAATTTTCCTCGCATTTCCATCAAAAGCAGGGTCCAATAACCGATGATAATGAGGTGAATGTTTATAAATGAACCAGGAAGTTTGAGAGTTCTTTGTAAGCACAAGTGAAGCAGTGCTACGTCGGAGTAATGAAACCCCTACCTAAAACAATTTTGAACGAGAGAAGTTGAAAACGAGAAAGACTAAACCGATGAGCCTTCATGGCTACCCACACGCGCTGTCTGAACTATCCGCCCTATCTGATATTCAATGCGACTGGCGACAGCGAACTACGGGCACTGAGCCAACTTCAAACTCCTTTTTTTTTGCTACTTTGATTCTGGTTTACAGTGCAGATGCAAACCAAGAAGGAGCAAGCAAAAAGCGTTACAGAATACCTCACTAAGGGCTTCCTCTTACAGCTATTTGCATAATGAGGAAATGTATTATAAGCGACAATAATTTTCCTCAGCGCCGTCATCTCTCAAAAAAAAAAAAAAAAACTAGAGAGGCCTGGCCTGCGCCAGGTTACAGGTGCCAGGTGTCATCTGAGCACGTGTTATCACTGACACATAACTGGATAACTGGCCACGGCGGAACAATCCGCTTCACTCAACCATGGCAAATATATGAGGCTGTTTTCGTTAGTCTGGCGAACGCGCGTGGCGCTTCACGACTCGTTTCCTGCTTTCGGTTGCGCAACGCAGTGGGAGCTACACGCTAAGCATGAATTACCCTATAAGAGAGCGTAAAGGGAGTAAACAGTCCTCGAGGGTACTCCATTTTAGGGGAAATGCGGGCTTCCCTGGGGTAGATTTTGATCACTAAATATACGTACTGCTTAACGTTCGCAAGGGAGAGATACTCCCGCTTCAAATAATAATAATAACTTCCGGTTGGGTAGCCAACCGGAACCCCTTTGTGGTTAGCATCCCTGTCTTTCCCTCCTCCTCTTTTTCTATCTATCTACTTGGCGGATTTAGCTAGTTCGCATTCAAAAGAAATTTTTCAACTGGCTACAGGATCGCGAGGTCTTAAGGTTATCATTTAAAGGACATTTAAATCTCGGGTAAAATCGTAGTAACTGAAATGAACTTTGCATGCTTTAAAAATGGAATGTGCTTCCGTTGCCAACCGTAAGAATTCCGTATTTTTAGTGATGGAAATCCACCTTGGATCTCAAGCAACATACCCTGCCCTTATTATGGAGTGCGGTAGAGGACCGGTTGCTCTTTCTACTCCCTTATACGATAACTTGTGTTCATTGCGCAGGAGCCCGAAGGGACAACTTTAGTAACAGTGCTGTTGTAAATAACGCCCCCATGAACGAACCACGCGAATCTGGAAGCCATCGCCTCGCGCTTGTATGTCTTCCACTCTGTCGCGAACATGGTGCGAGACGTAGCGCAGATGCAAATACGCAAAAACAGCCTCCGTGAAACGTTTGAGTACCGCGTTCACCTCCTAGAGGCGTCGACCAAAGGACCATCAGCGCGAAATGGAAACACGTGTTTGTTTGTCCCATTCCGCCTGCCGGCCGATGTCTGCCATTTAGAGTGATACGTATCGTCATGCATGCATCTCGACGAGCGCGCCACCCAGCAGCGTGAGTTCCCCGAGGGAACAAGCAAGCCACTGCGAGGCGGTTCTCTCCGTGTTTTCGAGGTGGAAAACACGACACGGAGGGAATGCGTAAACACGCGGCGCAACGACAGATCCACCCGTTACCCTCCTATCATTGTCTGCTGTAGGAAGAAGGTAAGGTCTGGGAATAGCTGTCGCGAACTCACGTATAGCAGTTCTGCTTTGTGATCATGGTTCAGCTGCCACATATTCGCGTTTCAGGGAAGGATTATGAAAGAATATTTCATAAAAAGACATAGACATGATACTTTTTTCTTATTTGTACATCGGGGAGTTGAAGGTTAGATTTAATGAGTGAAAGACAAGCTGTGCGCGAATAATAAATGACTACAGAGCATTGTGTGCATTCTTGTGCATGAGCAGTAACGTACACCGCAAAACAGCATTTAATACCTCTGGGGGATTTCCCAACTCACCAAGGCAATAATAATAATAATAATAATTGGTTTTTTAGGAAAGGAAATGGCGCAGTATCTGTCTCATATATCGTTGGACACCTGAACCACGCCGTAAGGTAAGGGATAAAGGAGGGAGTGAAAGAAGAAAGGGAGAAAGAGGTGCCGTAGTGGAGGGCTCCGGAATAATTTCGACCACCTGGGGATCTTTAACGTGCACTGACATCGCACAGCACACGGGTGCCTTAGCGTTTTGCCTCCATAAAAACGCAGCCGCCGCGGTCGGGTTCGAACCCGGGAACTCCGGATCAGTAGCCGAGCGCGCTAACCACTAAAGCCACCGCGGCGGGTAATGAACTCACCAAGGCAATAAGTCTTTTTTTTCGCTTTTTTTCATTGCCGCTTTAAAATTTCCAGCACAAGCAGCGGGATGTATTCTATAATTATTCTGTACTATCTCTTTTTCTCGCAATTTTGCATTGGCGACCCATGCTTTTGATAGCTGAGCGCCGACGACTGATATCTCGCTAACTATCAGCGCTGAGGCGCTGGGCGGTAACTGCCAGCGCTAGAGAAGAAAAATAATTAGTCGAGGAAGGGATAATCGCAAAAGGAGGCCCCCTGTTTTGGTTGCCGATTTGCAATTTACGGCGCTCTTGTGTGCTTTATGACAGTATTACGTAAACCAACATTATTGTCTATGTACTTCCATCAGCTGTTCCCCTTCACTGGGGCGACAAAAGGAAATGGAAAAGTACAGACGTACTGTATAGAAAACAAACAGCGCAGCACATACAAAAGCATAGCAGCAATGCACAACAGTAATATTAAAGAGAAGTCGCAGAGGTGCACAGTCAATGTACATTTCCCTTTATAAACAGTTACCACCGCGTATACGGGCTAGTTCTGCAGTTTACAAAAGTAACCTATTGGCAGTCGCGAAACATTCATTTTCCTCTTCCTCTGAATCTCTCAGCACTAGCTTTCAAGGCGTGAACGCCACTAAAGTATTTCGGCCATCGATAACTGGCTCAGATTTTGTTATGAGACAGTTTCCAAGCAGATGCTTTCGCCGGAAGCAAGAATAAGTGTTTACGCCAACGTTTCAGTGCTCACAGTTCAGGTTAAAGTGACATGACAACGAACACTTGTTTTCTTTGTTTCTTTCTTTCTTCCTTTCCTTCGTTCTTTCCTCTTTTCTTTCTTTCTTTCTTTCTTTCTTTCTTTCTTTCTTTCTTTCTTTCTTCCTTCGTTTCCTTCTTTCTTTCTATTATGGAGGCCACTCGTATACCAGTTGTCCTGCTACACCTCATCGCTCTTTCCTTTTTCGCCAGTAAAGTTGGCTGAAAGTTGAACAATCAACCTGCAACTATAGTTTCGACTTCTCTACTCTCGAAGTACACGTGGTTTCGTCAGCTTTTCTCCGAATTGGGATCAAAATGTAAACAGCAGAACGCGCACTCTTAAGATGCATTTGTATTGCTGAAACGCAACGGTACCTGCCGCCAAAAAGATCAAAATGCGAGGCAAGAAAAAACTGCACTGTTTGCCTCGCCGCCCAACTTCAGCGCAGTCCATGAGTGCCTCTCGGGTCGCAGTGACGCAAGGCGACTACCGCAACTTCCGCGCAGACATTGCTTGCGGCTCCATTTTTCAGCCGGCCGCACGGCCGTATTCAAGACACGCCGATAGAAACTTGGCTAACGGGAGCGTCGGGCTCTGCCTCACACAAAAAGCGCCTCGGACCCCCGCGTGACGATCGCCACTTTGGGCGCCTTTGTGCTGTCCGCAAAAGAAGCCAAAACACGGGAGTGCGGCCGAACGGGTGCCCCGCGAAAGAAACCCCCGAGTGAGTGGACCGCGGCTCGAGCGCGATCTTAAGCAAGTGTCAGCCGCCACAATACCCGACGCCCACGGCGGGCAAGCGTGGAAATGGGGACAGGCTATCAAGCGACAAAAGAGCTCGACAGCTTATATAGACTCGCGTGACTTTGAAACAAAACGCCGCCGCGGCGCGCTTCGTAATAACGCGCGCAGCACGCGCGAGGTATACGCGCACCGTTGCTGATAACGTCCCGAACGAGGAAAGCAATACGAAAAAGGGACGCGCGAAAAATAAACACCGTAACGTGTATTGATCGCGCAGCATAATGCTGCGGAGTCGTGGTCGTCGTCACCGGTGGGGAAGACGCGCCGCGATGACCCGTTCCTCCCGCGGGAACGCAGTGGCGGCGGCAATGCCTCTTCATAAGCAGAATGCGCCCACGCTTGGCGCGCACCGGCCCTTCTCCCCACTGACAGCACGCCCGCCCACTGCAGCCAGTCGTTCGCAACACGGCCGCCCGACGGCGCTGTTTACAGGCCGACTTTTTGCGTTCACGCCGTTCTGGGAGCCCCTGCAGGCCACCCTCCGTCTTCATCTGTCTCTCCTGCTCGTTACATCGAAGCCAAGAGCCGAAGGAAGGAAAGGAGCAGGGAAGGAGGAGGAGGGAAGATTGGTTTCACAGCGATGAGCCCCGGCTAGAGCACAGCGGCTGTTGGGCTCCTGTAGAGACGATAAGGAACTTGTTCATCGTCTTGGGAGTAAGAGAGCCGGGACTTGGGGCAGAATGCTCCTTAATTGGTCGACTGCTTTCTTAGTTTAATTCCCCGAGTTTTGAGCGAGGAGCAGACGCGCTGAGCCCAATCGACGCCCGTCAGCGTTGAAGTTTATTACCGCGCGAACGTCGATAGAGGTGCGTCGCGACGGACGGTGTGTTTTTTTTTTTCTTAAGGCCAAGGTGCTTATAGGAGCTCGAGCAGGTAAAACAGAGCTGTCTCGAAACCTCACTCTGTCTCAAAACAGTGCTGACCCGAAAGACGCGGGTTCCATTCCGGCCGCGGCGGTCGAATATCGATGAAGGAGGAATTCTAAAGGCCCGTGTACTGTTCGACGTCAGTGCACGTTAATGAACCCCAGATGGTCGAAATTTCCGGAGACCTTCACTACGGTGTCCCTCATAGCATAAGTCACTTTGGGACGTTAAACGATATATACCATAAAGTATTTGTTATTAGGAAAATAAATAAAAAAACAAGAATGCCTCCATAGCAGGTCCAACATCTGATTCCAAGACTGGCACTCTGTAGCTAGCGACCCTTGAATTCTGGTATGCGCTTGGAGAAGTTGATGGCACTGTCGGAGCACGATGGAAACGTCCAGAGGAGGAAAGGCGGTTAATACGCAGTGGCCATACAAGCGCGAATTGATGCTTGTCCCCTTTTAACGATTATGCGCCCCTCATTATTTTTAGGTTCTAATTTATGACAATGCGCCTCTAGGAAGTTCGTGCTTAATGATTCCGGATGCAGATTACACTGTAGTTTCTGCTCGTCGGGCTTAAACGTCCAGATAAATTAAAGTTCTGGAGGGCACAGACGGCTCAGATTACTTTGTTCACCGCCACAGAGTTTGCTTCATTGCAGAGAAGGCGTTCTCAATAGTCTTGGTGATTTACAATGCAAAGCCTACCTTCTCTACTAGCTGAGAAAGGCGGCCTGTCACGCCAGGTGAAAACGTCCCCTCACCTGCACCCACTGCTTACCGGAAAGAAACGGAAATTAGCTACAGTGATCAAATTGCAACGCTCGCTCTTACTGTTGCCTGCAAGTCACACCAGACAGGCTTCCTTCCGGAAAGCATTAACGTTCTCTGTTTCTAATGCGAGAGTTTTTGGCTCGTTGTGAGAAAATTCCGCCATAGCCAGAAAGCCGTGGCAGGCACGCGTGGCAGAGACGCCGGCCGCGAGTGACGTCACCACCATAAACGCGACTCTCCCCCTCTGAGAAGGGCAAGTCGACTTTTGGGATGAATGAAAACAGGTTTGGGGCGCCCCTCCTCCTTCTCCTCCTCCCCGCAGTCGCTATACAATACCCACTAACTCAGTTAACGAAGCAAATCAAGCTCAAAATTGGAGAAGCTGGCCCCCTCCACCGCATGGACTGGGCGAGATTCCACTGTCCGGCCTGACTTTCTGTGGTACATGTAAACAGAGGTGTGCCACCTAGTCGAGATACGCTACGAAATACGATGCGCCACTATGGTATTCATGTAAAGGCGGCTAGAGATTACACAGAAGGGAAAGTCTCCGCCGCAGTCAGTTGGCTTATAGCTTTCGGTGAGTGAGGTTGCGGCGCTAAGGAGCTTCTTCGTCTAAGTTGAATCTTTCGCGTCTACGTCATCAGACGAGACAACAAAGCGTTGCCGGAGACGGCAGTTCACTGCCCATGAAGTACGCGACCATCGCGAAGCAGCGAAACGTGCGGAGCGAGCTGCAGCAGGGAAACGACGTTCTCCCACCAAGCCCCTGATAATAACTCAGCGGCAGGCAGTGCTCTCGCATTTGCACATCATAATAATTGCTTAGGTGCCCCCTAACTTTTTCTAAACGGTAACACCATCAGATGGATCACTGTAGCTTTATGTGAGCAGTAAATCACTCTTTATTCTTCATTTGTATGATAAATGCGCGTATTCGATTGCACTTAATGGATCTCGCTTGAGTACTAACACGCCTGTCCTAAACAGTGCACTCTTTTCTATCAACATTCACAAAGCTAAGCTTGGCCCCTGCCCCATTCGGATCGTGGCGCTTCCAACATTCACGGAAGACGACAGACGGCCTAAACAACCACGCACTATTCTTATCCCTGCTTTCAGCGGATATTTACTGCAATTGCCGCAACCCTTCTTATGAGTGCCTCGCATTAGGCATGCGTCGCGGGCTAATACGTTTGCATGGTAAACATGTCCACCTTCCTATTTGAAAGCACGGCCGCAGTTCACCAGTCGCAAAGCATGTATGATCTGTGAGCCGTCTGCGTAGACAATACGTGCGATGGTAAACACTCCAACCGTGCTTTCTGCGCATGGCTGCAGTATAATAGAAACGCGATGGGAAGAACTGGTCATCGACTTTCGAGCAGGTTGACTAAGCGCAAATGCCATTTTGTCAATGCTTCTGTCAGAACTTGTAACTTCGATTAGGAACGAGTGGAATTTAGTTTTTAGGCATGAATATCTGGCGGCATAGTGTCCGCATGTCAACAGCACATGCTTATTTACAATGCAAGATAACTCCACCAGTAAAGGTCGAACTGGGTTTCTGCACTGCATTACCAACCACGGAGGTTTTTAACCCGGACTCTGCCCACGTGTACAAAGTGAAACAGAATGGAGTCAACAGAGTCACAGCCAAAGCTGAAAAGAAAAATGATACCAAGGTATGTGTGTGTGGGATATGCTTAGAAAGAAAGAGGGCAGATGTGAAGCCAGGGAAAAATGAAGAAATGGAAGGCAAGGATGTTAGCCATACTCGCTACCAGTTTGTCGCAGTGTACACGGGGGAGAAAGAGAAAGTACAAAAAGAACTGACAGACAGGCAGACTGACGCCCACAGAAGAGAGCGTGTCTCTAAGTGGTCTCTATGAGCCGTCTGCCTTCAAGTACTGCAGCACAAGTCGCGAAGCTGTGTGTGCCATTGGTGGAAAGGTTAAAGTCCCAGAATTCTCGCCACTGAATTGGGCCAAGTGCCCAAGCGATTTAAATCAGACCGCAGCGATCTCGGTGACCGCCTACCACAGGCTGCCCTCATCCCATGCGCAGCTCTCGCGCACCGGGGTGGGAGTCATGTTTCTCAAGCACCAAGTTTCACTCCTGAGACCACAGGGTCCCGCGCCTGCTCTAAACTGTGCCATAACAGCACATTGAGCACTTGCAAAAGCGCATGTCTCATGTAGCCGTCTAAAACGCAGGAATTATGCCAGTTCTGGCATTTACCGTTAGCATGTTTACATGCCAACCTTTCAATATGGATTTCTTTCGTTACCTTGGCAACTGGCAATTATTGGCCAATTACAAAATAATTCCAGCATATTTGAAATTTTTGAGTAGTACTATTCTTCTCTAATTCGAGCCAAATTTCCCCTTATTCGAGCTGAAATTCAAAAGAGCGGAATATATTAGCACTATCCTAAAATTTTACGTTTTGGAGGAAGTTCCGGCTTTTGTTTTATGTTCAGAATTTCTGAAAGTGAGGTCAAAGCCTTTTACTTTCTTCACCAATTACTTTTATGTCAAGCAACCAACGCGCCACTCAAGCGACTCTGTAGGCAGGATTCATGTAGAAATGACCGCTCACACACTGCCATGTCATTGACCGTACAAATCACCATACGCATCAGCCATTACGTACCGCTGAATTGCGCGTGGTGAGTGTACCTTGACGCTGAGGCTCCAAGTGCATCAAGGCAGTCTCTGAAAGGAAAGATGCTCAGGTTACGATGCTAATGACACTTTTTATTCCATCAAATAACCGAGCAACGCTTTAAAGCTATACACAAAGCAATAAACATGGTTGATGAAGCTAACACGAAGGCGACGAAGTTTCGTTAAACCAAGTCGAACATCCGATTTTTTTTTCAGCACACCTTACTCGGGCTAGACTTTATGAACCTCACAGGTCACTGAACCTTAAGTGGCTTCTAGCGACGCACCATAATCCACTTTTGCACCTTCGACAAAGACGCCCTCATCCCGCTCCTAAAAATAAAAAAAACAATGCCACCCCCGGATCATCGCCTGGTCCTAGGGCTGATTCAAAGCGGGGGTGCGCGCGTGGCAAAGTCTGAAAAGAGCATCGATGACTGGCTGTCTAGAGATTACCAGGCTCAGGAAATGGCTTTGCGCGTGGCTCCGTCTTCATTGTAGGGGACACTTTGCGGCGGATAGAATCTCTCTCTGTTCTCTGAATATTTGCTTATCTCTAGCAAAGTAATGAAAAGGGCTAAATTTACCTCGACGATATGAGCTCGCGTTCACCGGTCATTCGTTCAAGCCATGGAAGTCTGGCCTGTAGGACATACGGTGCGAGTTGAGCTTTCAGGCTGCGCATGAAAAAACAAATAAACATTAACTTGTTTCCACATCCAATGCAGAGCTGACAGAAGCACTCTTCTAGCGTGATCAAGTTCGGGTCGGTGAGCAAAGCCTGTATTCACAGGAATACCCGCGTTCCCGAGCGAGAACGACAGTCGTCCACGAAGTGAAATTAGTGCAGTACATAAGGCTTGCTGAGCTCGGTCAGCGAACTTTAATTGCAAACTTTGTATCATTCAGCCGCATTGCGGCGAGCTTTCTAGCTTTTAGATGAATAGTGAGGACACACTGAAATTGGTCTCTATCGACAAATTATAGGCTTGTAATGACAAAAAGGTTGCTTTCACTAAAATGGAGCTTTTATAAGCTATAGGAAAGATCAGACATTGGTATACAGGTACTACCACCGCCGGTCGTGTACTCAAGTAAACTGCAGTGGCGTCAGCCGTTCTCTAAATCACTGATCCTTGAGGCTAGACTACGCTGCCATTCATTCAGAAACTGTGATCACGGAGTCCTTTTCGATATTGATGTCCCGTGTTTAAATCTAGCGGTGGGGGAAAACATCCGATTTTCTTAGCAATAAATGCGCATTTTGTTGCTAAACAAGCAATTTTATACACACATATAATCGTAGAATAGATTTTTGCTCTAAACGAAAATTCTACGTAGTTGTTCACAGTGGCACTTTAAGCGACCCTACCGCCACATATCGCAGTTAATAGAAGCTTTCAAGAGCAGCGTGTTCTTCAATGCCTGAAGCTACAGATGAGCATATCAGAAAATATCAGAATCAGATGAGCATGTCGAATCACTGAAGCGTGTACAGCGGCCTTTAATGGTTTTCTGCGAAGTTTCCCCGTACAAATCATTCATCCTGACGGCTGACACACTGTGACGTAATAAACCGTATAGTTCCGGCCTTTCTTCTAGGCGGCTTAAGGAATTGTAATGAATAACGCTTTTCAGTTTTTTTTTGTTTTCTTTTTGAAGATTATTCGGAGCACGAGCAAAGCGTCGTTGCGGAACGAGGCTTTCTAGACGCACATGCCGTCCGCGTGTCGGTTTCTCAAAAATCATGTTCAGCCAAAATATTTTCATCTGGGTTTACCGCAATGGCTCTAATTTCTGCAGCGAAGAAAGTTCAAAAGAAAGGGCTGTGAATTGTCAAATCGAAACTTCGTCGTTGGTGCGACTGGATTCAGTTCGTCAGCACAAATCGGACACACAATCGGTGTCGCAAAGCTAAGCCTCTTCGCATCTATCGCATTGATCGTCTGTGAATTTTCTTCGCAGCGGCTTCAATAGAAGGAGGACAGGGCTTTTTACTATCCAATACCGCGTTTACCGAAGAAAAAAAAATTTCCAAAATTGACACTTTCGCAACATGGTTACCCCATCTCACATTGCAAGGCTCTAAGCCAATGTGTCAACACGTACGTGAATTTCGTGCCATGCCTGAATGTTCTAACGCTGCACCACGCCGATACTGAGGTTTTCAGATCGGCTAACCTCGTGTATTTTTTTTTTTTGTTTACGGAAGAAAACACCGCCGTTAGTTTTCCCCTGATGCACCGCGCGGTGAAAAAACAAGCAAGCTAGAAAACCAGTGCCGACGCGAGTACGGACTCGAAAAAGCATACAAAAAGAAAAGAACACCTGCAGCAAAATAGGCAACCAACAAGGACATCAAGGCGCTATCCCATGCGCATTACAGAGCATAATATATATCCAGAGCCGAGGCCTTCTATTCGTGAACCTTCTACACTGTTATGGATACCGCACAGCCCGCCTGTCGGACGGCGGCCCATGTTTGTTGTGCGTGTGTTGCGAAATCAGATATACGCATGGGACAGCAGGAGCGCAGTGATGCCTCTGGGTGAGACGCAGCTGTATTGTGCTCTGACCAGGGCTAGAGAGCGCAAAGAGGAGGTAACTGCTTACCCAACACGAATATGACGGTCGTGCTGACGATTCGCATACTCCAGCCTCTACGACCTTTGTTTGAAGCCTACCTACTTCCTTCTCTACGGGCGCATTCTTAAATTCTGACCAGTCACGAGAGAAACAGCTGCCGCCTCCTGATGGGGGAAAGGCTTTATGCTACGAAAGACCACGACTCAGAATTTATCTGCCCCTCTACCTTGCATAAGCGTGACTCTTTATAAGCCTGCATTCGGTTTCGAAGGCTTCCGTTTTTTGTTGTTTTTTCTCGGGTTTGTGCAGGTACAACATCAGCAACGCACATATAAAAAAATTCACAGAGACGCCTAATTACATTACGTGTTGGCAATGCGATAGCATTAGAAGCTGTTCATTTGTTCACCGGAAGTGACGTTCCTTCGGCCCTGATGACGTCACTTTCATCCAGTCATTTGGTGAATTATGTGACCAACGCCACATTTTTTCCCCTGATGAGGCTTGTTACGTTATCGCGTTAACATGGAAATGTAAGAACATTTGTAACACCCGAATGCTGAGAGTTAACAGACCACAAAAACCTGCTTCATATACCTTTTTGCCAGTAATTTCAATAATTTTCTTGACTTGCCGCTGGAACTCTTATCGCCCCAGCATGACGGCTTAAAGATCTATGTACAAACGTTAGCGAAAAATAAGACACATTCACAAGAAAGGTGGACAAGACTGTGTGTGAATGTGTCTTATTTTGCGCTTGTTTGTACATAGAACTATGCACCAACTAGCCCAGCAACAAGTGTTACTTGAGTACGGCTTAAATCGTTCTGAACTACAGGATTTTTGAACCAACACAATACGAAGCGATAATGTCAACGAGCCTGAGTGCTCGAAGTGCAGCCTTCATAAAGCCTGGCATTTTCAACAAAGACGCAATTCTCTTTTGAGTAGCGTAGAAAAGGTCATTCATCGCTCCAAATATTGCGCCCTCTAAACTGACTGATTTAAGAAGTCCTAACATCGGTGGTTCTACATGTGCAGTCTTAACAATTTCCGCTTCCGAGAACACCTTGCCTCCTCCACAGTCCATTTATGCATGCACGTGTGCGTTTGAATCTGACGAAACCAAGAGATCAGTTCACTGAGATGTCGGCGATGCGCGCAAAGCTCCTCCCGTGTGCAAGCGACTGTGCGACACTGCAGGAAAGGCTCATCTTTCATGTCAAGCTGCCATGGGTCATAGTTGCGCAAAATCTAACATCCTCCTATAGGAGTTCATGCGAGTTCTGCACCCACCTGAGTGTGTGAGGAACGCACGCATCAAGTTTGAAGAGATTCTTAGGCAACCCTATACGCAGACAAGAAACGATGGTTTGCTTTGGTTTATGGGTGTTTAACGTCCCAAAGTGACTCAGGCTATGAGGTACGCCGTCTTTTGGGTCAGCAGCCGAGCGCCATAACCACTGGGCCACCGCAGCGGCTTGCAGACAAGCAATGAGAAATCACAGTCAGCGACAGACGTCGAAAAAAAGCTCTATTACAAAAGCAATAGCAAGAACAAAAACGCTCGGATATATCAAATGCCACGGTATTGATCCACAAGGTCACGCGTTTGCTGAGGCTATTTTTCAATGCACCCTATATTTACAGCGGTTAACCGTGGCCAAAATCAAAGGTTACGGCCCTATTCACCGAAAAATGACGACATCTGAGGCGCCCTGTACGGGCATAGTTGGATAGATAAGTGTGTTTTTCTGCAAAGACATTCCTTTTAGTCATGTGAGCCGCCGCGTGGCTCAGTGGTTATGGCGCTCGGCTGCTGACCCGAAAGACGCGGGTTCGATCCCGGCCGCGGCGGTAAAATTTCGATGGAGGCGAAATTCTAGAGGCCCGTGTACTGCGCGATGTCAGTGCACGTTAAAGAAACCCAGGAGATCGAAATTTCCGGAGCCCTTCACTACGGCGTCCCTCATAGCTTGAGTCGCTTTGGGATCTTAAACCTCCATAAACCATCTTTTTAGACATGTGAAATCATGCTGAATATGAGCTTCAGTGCGCTAGTGATGACGTGCTACGGTCTGCATTTTATACCAGCGTTGACCACTTTGCCGTGGTTGATCGGAAAGAGTTCGCAACAGGCAGCCCGCGTCTGAGTGCGTCCGTCCAGAATTGTGGAGCCTCAGGCCTCAACGAGTGAGGCTGCCCGAAGGATCTCCCGAGTTGGCAATGCAGCACGCAGAATGACGATAGCTGACGGCACTAAATCGTCTCCTGTAAAAAAGGAAGCTGGCATGCATCGGTAATCAATTATAGACTTGTTTTCGTCGTCGTCAGAAAACTGATTACCCCTTCTAATAAACAATCACTTCCGTAAGCGATCATTCTCCCTAGCCTGTTCTTCGGGACGAGTAAGGTGCCGACGCCAACTCTGGCTGAGTTGAAGCTAGCCTCTATACCGGCGTTTCCATTGATGCGTCCGAGTACTGGTCGGGATTTTAGGTAACGTTCAAGTTTGATTTGTCAATGTCTACTTTCGCTAACTGCGTCAGGGGTAAGCGGGGAGGCCTTGGAAAACCTCCTCTGATAGCGTCACAGTCAGGAAAATCCGCCGCCATGTTTTGCAAAAATAACGCAACAGTAAATCAATTCTGCGGGGTCGGGCGTCCTCTGTCTTTGCTAATAACGTAGTTTAGAAACAGCAGATTTTTCATGCTCAATGACCCTTCTGGAGTTCATAGACCTAATCTCCTCCGGTACAGTCTCAAGCTTCTTCAGGTGGTCGTCGAAGTTTGCAGCAAGAAGCGGCGGTGTCGTCTCGGCATGTGAGACAATTTCGCCATTTCATACCCGTGTCTAAACAGGCAGGAACGTTTGCAGGGGGGACAGTAAATCCCAAATCGCATCAGCTTGAACTCGAAAAGTTTCTCAGCCGTTATAAGGGCAATCTTCTAACGGTCTGTTTGATTCACTTCAGTTTGCCAATAGCCGCTTTTGTAGACCATCGACGAGAAGTGCTTGGCGTGACGCAGTCTGCCTAAGGTGCGTCGATTCGTGATATAGGGTATAGACATCTTTTATACCGAAGCATTCTTTACGTACTGCAACCAGATTTTGCGGTATATCCGTCTCCAATGCGCGCACAAGCCGGACTGGTGGCCAGTGGAAGAAGAGCTATAGAGCCAAAACACCCCATCGCAGTCAAAATAATAACAAAAAAACTATACGGGGCCTCGTATGCGATAACCACCGACAGAAGAGGAACTCAACGAAAGAAGACGTCAGCGCGCAGCCCCCTAACGCCGAAGATATACGCAGCGAACCGTACGATGCGCCTTCAACGGTTGCGCGAGGCCGCCCGACAAAGGGACGCCCTCGAAACAAATCCGGAACACGAGGCGACGCTTGAAAACATGCATATAGTTAGGCGACATCGTGTGCCAGAACAACCGTCCACTGTCGGGGCCAATGCCTCCTTTACGAAGCACTTCATGCAAGACCGGTTCAGAGTGTCGCGCACCGTTTACGATAGACTGCGGTTTACGTCAGACATCACACGTGTACAGTAACCGCAATAAAGCGAATAGGTGATAAGTGCTTCGCACAGATCAAGTTCGATGGCATTGGTGTGGTTCCCGTGCCAGTGTACATAAGCTCCGGGAAGCAAGGAAGCAGATGAAAGAATTCGACTCCATCAGCCTCGTTATACATATTATTAAGGTTAGCTTTAGTATAGGAGTCCCATATAATGGAAACATAATTGAGAGAAAAGGAACGAATTGATTATAGGCAAGAAGACAAATTGAAGGGGTAGAAAGCTTTAGAGCGCACCTTCGTGACAGCTTTGAAGCTGGCAGTAACAGTTGCACGGTCTGTATGTTCAATCCAGCTGAGGTCACTGGGGATCCACAGTGCGAGTTATCTATAAGCGTTCAGTTCAGGGAGATTTATGCCGTTAACAGGGCAACCAAATTTCAAATGATTTCTTTTTAGTGTGATTGTTATAGAAACGTCTTTCTTTTACAAAGTTAATTCACATTTGCCAAGATTCACACCTAGCGGTAATATCTTTAAGAGCCTTATTCAACAGATATTGATAAGTTGTGCTATGAATTTCACTATAAATCATATAATCATCCCTATAAAGTGCGACTTTAACAGAAACATCATATACAATGTTATTTGTAGATAGCAGGCAAATGAGCGTACCAAGTATCGAAATTCTGGCGAACGTCAGAACAGTGGTTATTAAATGTCATGCATTGTTTTTTTATTGGCAAGATACGCAGAAATCCATTTTACTAACTTATCAAATTTATATACATTATCTAACTTGTAAATGCGTCAAACCTTATCGAATGTTTTCGAAATGTGCATGAATATTTCATCTGTCTGTTTTCCTTGATTTATTGAAGTGGCCAAGCCATGCACCGTTTCAACTAGTTGAGTGGATGAGGTAAAATCTTTTCTGAAAATGTGTTGGTATTTTGTGAAAATATCCTTTCTTTTTTTCAGAAATACAGATATCAGGCTACAAGCTATATATTCTAAGAGTTTTGCAAGTCGTCGCAGTTAGTGATATGGGACTGTAGTTTTGAACAGAATCTTTCTTCCCACTTTTATGAAGAGGTGTTTAATCATGGCGGTTCACCGGTCGCTCAGAATCTGGCCCTAGTTCGGTGACCTTGCGAGCAAAACATACAAGTATTTAGCGATCCACTCGGCATATCTATGCAAAAAATATTTAGGAATGTTACCCGGCCCGCATGACTTCCTCAGATCAAGTTTCAAAAGCATGTTTGATATACCGTGTTTGTTAATAACGGCATCAGGAATAGGAGGTAAAGGCGCAGTGAAACATGAAAGCCTGTCATTTTCTTGCGTGAAAAAGCATTTAAAGTGTTCTTTGAAAGCATTCGATATTTTGTGGATCAATTTGAGCACCATTATATTACAAAACATCAAAAGTTCTCATAGTCAAGGAAAATTAACCGTTATTTCCGATATAAATTTAGAGGCGTTGCACAGTATAACTCAGCTACGCTCATAATCCTAGCATCTAGCTAACACAGCGCAACGAGGACATGCTTCGAGTAGTGCGTTGTTTAACGGCGACGTCTTCGTTTACTCCCGCATGCACGTTTCCCCACAACGCACGGAAGTATTGACTGAGGCGCAGGGAAAACCAACGTTATTGTGGGGCACGTTGTGTCCACAGAAAGCTGCAGCCAAGCATACAACTCATTTCACGGGCTACTCTGCAAGAAAGGACCCACGAGGGGAAAGCAACAAAATACATCGAAACGAGAATCAAACAAAAAGGCTTAGTTCTGTAATTAGGGCTTCGTGCTGCTGCTGCTGTGGCTGCTGCTGCCTTTGTTCCACCTTTCAGCTAAGTTGTCGTGTCAAATTAGTTTCGCCTTTGCACTCAGAGTGCTTCCGTAGGCTTCACAGAGAGTCTAGATTTATCACAGCGGACTTCATTAGTCGGTTTGTTCGGCCCTTCCTTCTCTTGCTGTCACTCGCAGCCGCAATGGACATTTTTAGCTTTTTTTTTTTCACGACCGCATTCGTTTATCGCGCAAGGCCTTCTTTATCGCTCCACAATTGTCGCCACGACCGCGCTGCTTTGGCCACCTGATTTAAATTCGGGCGCATGGCCCACCTCGTTTCTTATTTCAGGTATGAGACTGCTACATACCGTGAAGTGGCGATTTAATTAACGTCCTGTCCTTCATAATTAACACACACTTTGGGGGAATTAACGCTCAACTACTTCTTCTTTTATCCTCTGGGGAGAAAATGGGCAGGGCATAGAGAAGGGCGTGGGCGTTGTGCTAAGCCTTAGCAGCTCCGCAGCTTTAACCAATGGTCTGCTGATTCGC
This sequence comes from Amblyomma americanum, assembly GCF_052857255.1. NCBI lineage: Eukaryota > Metazoa > Arthropoda > Arachnida > Ixodida > Ixodidae > Amblyomma > Amblyomma americanum. Next base: position 54,068,437 of record NC_135502.1, read on the forward strand.
CTGGCGACACTGAGGTAATTCTTTGCACGATGCTCTCGTAATTGTGCTGATGAATTTGGTGATTATACTTTTGTATTACTTCATAGAAGAGGTACTCTAGTTCTGTATCCAACTACATAATATATACGGTACGAAGGTGAACGAAGTCGAACCTGAAAAAAAAGAAAAAAAGCGCTTCCTTTACCAACTTCCGTAACTGGCATGTCTCGCAGATACATTTATCTTGATGGAGTGAACTGCGGAACAGTTACGCGATGAGTAGACTTCTGGTGACCGTTTCCTTACTACTTCGAAGAGCCCTCCAGAGCTTTGCAACAAACTGATTTTTTTCTGCGCAGGAATTTTCCATTCTTTTCCCCTTCCTCTTTGCTCTTAGCCCTGATGACATACTGGAAGCTATATGATCGTGCCACGTGTAGCACGTGAGGTGCCCTTAAGTGCTGAACTAAATGCTACAACATTCTGCATGTTCTCTATGTTTCCTTCTTTGGCTGTGAGTTCTGACTTTACATAAAAGCTAGCAGTAGAGTGGTGTATTCTGGATGTGCGACGTAAACGTTAGACACGAAATATAATGCCTCATTACAAATGCACGAAGTAAATAAAGAAAACATTCATCTCATCAGAACAATGGACCGGATATCAAAATAGGCCACGAAAAAATTATGAAAATCGCACACATATAGTACACACACACGTGACAACAAAGAATTGTTCTTGTTGTTGTCTTTTCTCTCGTCCGATTCAATGCAGTCCATGTCATCCCCATAACCATGCAATTCCCAACAATCACCGTAAATTTGATTTCTTTCGTAAATACGCCCTTTTTATACTTGACAGCCTGTTGTTTAAGTTGACGCCCTGGAACGACCACCAAGGACGTAACAGCAATAACAACAGCTATCTCTTCGTGCTGCCGCTCTCGGGTGCGCTAGACCACTCGGAGAAAATTCGAACTCCGTGCCAGGTATCCCAATTTCCGCTTTCGGAATCCGGTTGTTTTGGTCGCGCTCGAAAAACACTCTGCCGCTTTTTACTATTTTCCCCGATGCTGGAGGTGATCGCGATCAGCCCGTCGTGTAGGCAAGGCGGAAATTGATGTTTGTGGCCCACAGCCTTGATTCTTCCTGCAATGTTAACTCTATTGACTCGCTCCGCGCTCCGTCTTTCGAGTTCAGTTTGTTGGGAACAATGTTGCTACCGATGCGGCCTGCGTCGCCTTCTGAAGTATACGTCACACTGGACCAACTGATGATCTTAAAGGGTCCTGCGGATGGTTGCTGCTGCAATTTTGCCGGTGCAGGAGCCGCTGCCATGCTTTCCTCGCTTCTTTGACCGTACCTGAGAATGCTCGAAAGGTACTACCGGTCTGTATTCGAACGCGCACATGAATTTGCGCTTTTACAGTGTAGCGAAACTTACATGTGTATCATTACTCAGCATGCACTTTGCAGTACCTTTAACATACAAAGATTAATCAGGCTATTTGCTCATTAGAGCCGAACACAAAAAGACGAATGTTCAATGGTGGCGTTCGCGTAACAAGACCTACATCAAAAGGTAAGGTTGCGAGTATTAAAAGCAGGAGCATTCAGTTCCTATTCAAGAACAAAATTTATTCTTACTTGTGTGCCGACCTTCAAGAGGCATTAAAAAAATGTCACGCGTCAAAAGGAAGACCACTTGCAAGAAAGAAATAAGTATGCCTCTGACTCACTCTTGATAAGTGATCAATCACTGTGCAGGGTTTTTATTCTTTAGTATCGCTTCAATCCGTCCGTACAAATGGATTCGTGCTCCAGTCTACTTAGGTTTGCATTTCTAGAAGCGTCAGTCACTTCGTTGTGTTAGTCCCTCTGTGTTGACTATTTAGTATAGCACACCTCTTGCGTGTTATGTTCGCAGCGGCCGGCGTGTCGTCCGAGTACAACCCGGAGGTGGCTGTGGAGGAGGTGGGCCGCCTGTTCAACCTGCTCTTCCCGCTCGTGCTGCCCGACAAGATGCCCTACTCGTGGCCCCGGGGCGCGGCCGCCGCGGCCTCGGTGAGCGCGTCAGACGCGGCGCTGTCCCAGGCGGCCGGCGGCTTCGGCGGCGCGGCGCGGCGGCCGGCGGACCCGGACGAGCCCCGCGGCGGCTCGTCGGCGCTCAGCCTGCCCAAGCGAGGAGAGTCCGAGTGTCTGAGCCGCTGCATGAGCCAGCGCAAGCTGCACCCCATCCAGTGCCTCAACATCTGCTGAGCCTCCGCCGCGCCCGGGGGCTCCCTCTCTCTCCATCTCAAGCCAGGCGAGTAACACCATGCAGCTGCGAGCGCGATCCACGTGCTATAAGCATGAAATGAAACGCGAACAATACAACTGCGACACAAACAGGAAAAAAAATTAGAGATCAGTGCGGCTACCCGCATTGGAAGAATGCGAAAGCGTTGACGCCTTCCTCGGCACTGGTCGCCTTTCAAATTTTCCGCCATGGTTGTTTTCTCGTTCACTTCATTGATTTGTTGTCGATTGCTCTGATTATATCCTCGTTTCATCGTTAATTCCGCGTTCCATACTCATTTCATCCTCAATTCATCGTAAATTCCGTGTTTATTCCTTAATTATCTGCTTAATTCACTTCACAAATTAATCAGTTCCTTAATTAACCACTTTATTCACAATTAAATCACCTTACCTCATTTCAATTCACAATAATTTGCAATTAATTCCCTTTTAATTCACTTTAAATCACCCTTAATTTATCTTATGTATCACTAACTCACTTTTAAATCGCATTAATTAATCTTAATTCATAATTAATTCACATTTAATTCACCTTAATTCTCCCTTATTAATCTTAACGTACCATTAATTCACATTTAAATCACATTAATTCACCTTTATTCACAATCTAATCACCTTATTTCACATTAATTCACTCTTGGCACTTTCTATAATAACTCATTATTGATTAGATTTCGATTAATTCAGACTTTCAATTTTGGCGCCACGCGCTGGCTCCGCCCACAGTTGCGGTAACCTGGTCCCAAACTTCCGTCATTTCCAAATTTGGCGCCACTTCTGCTCTGGCCCCGCCCACTTTTTGGGCATTTTTGGTTCTAATTAACTATTCATCCGCTTTCGAACATTTTTTTTTTTTTTGGCAGCATCCTCACATTATCCCATTTCGATTAGATCCACTCGTTTGACGCTACCTCTTCCGAGTTGCCCACGACTGCTGCCGACACATTTTGCGGACACGATCCCCGTCGACATAGCCTAGTAAAGCTTGCGCTTTAATAAGAAGCTCTTAGTAGTGGCGACTAAAACCGCAACAGACACAGGACGGAGGCAGACGGCAACAACTGTCTGTTGTGGTTTCATTCTTTATGTCTCACCAACTGGCCTACAACTTCGCTCTTCTTAGCCATGGGAAGCTCAATACTAGCTCAGGTTATTTTAACTTCGAAAGCGCGACGACTCTTATCCAGAAGTTTAATCAACCTCACTTGTATTTCCTCTCAAGGAGCAAACACGGTGTTTTTGTGTTGCCACGCGAGTTATCTTGCTCGCGTTTCATTCGTTGCTGATAGTCGTATTAGCGCCGACTGCACGCTACAACGGTGCCGACGCGAAGCAGAGCGGGAACAGGGAGAGGGAACCAGACGCGCACCGATCATGCTGCTGGAGCGAGCGTCGTCTTCTCGGCTGTTCTAATTCGTGCGAAGCAACCCCCGCGAAGCACGCTTTACGGCAGCCTTCTGAGAGCGTTTCATTATTTTTTTTCGTGTGCTATCTGCTGCGTGTTTGTGGTCCTGGATTGGTGAAAACACGTAACGCTCTAAGTACCAGGGTAGGCCCCGGTTGCGTTTGCGGGTAGCGTCTCGGGAGGTTTGTTTTAACTAAATTATTGCACCGATATCGAGGAACCTCTAGAATTAGTTTTTTCGTAAGTAGCGATAGCAATTTTGCTTATTGGGCATGTTCAGGTGTTTTTCGCAAATGTGTGCTCTTTTCAGTATCACCTGAGCTGTATGCAGCGGATAAAAACAATTGGTCGCATCTTCTTGAGGCTCGGACGGATTACAGCCGATGATGGGCAGCGGTTGCTTCGCACTAATCAGAACAGCCTAGCAGGGGACGCCTACTCCAGCAGCGACAAAACAAGAAAGCTTGCAGTGACTCTGCAGCAGGAATTGTGGGCATGCCCTTGCCCTCGCATGCTTTCTCCTCTCCTTCGCCTTCCAGCGCAGCAGCAGTCGAGTCTCGCGCGATACTTTTAAAAAGTGGTCGACTGTCGCAGAGCAGTCTATTAAGACTATTATATTTCGTTCTTTCCTAACCTTATCACGGTAGCTGAATGGCTGAAACGAGTAGCTGCCGGTCACGAAATTGCAGTACGACCCCCGGGGTCCGTGGGCGGCATTCTGATTGAGACGAAATGAGAGCCCGCTCGTATGGCGCGATTTCGACGTGCTAGAATACCCTCAAGTGGTCGAGAGGGATCCCGACCTTTCCGCTACAGAGCACCCTGTGGTGAACGGGCAATATTTTGCAAAGATTACTTTGCCCACAACACCTCCCGTTCTCTATCGCTCCGATTGGTCAGCACAACCTTTGGTACCACAGCCGGCGAAAGACGCTGCTTGAAGGCTTTTAGCCATGACGTAACAGGCGACCGCTCCCGTTGACAAAGAGGCAAATAAACGGATAGTGAAATAGCCTTAACGTCACCGCCACAACCACCACCACGGCCGCCATATCCCATTGCAAAATACAGCGCCAGAATTTCCTTTTCAGTATTTTTCAGAAATACCTTTGCCGATTTGTCCTCCGGCATCTGCTTCATTGGTTAGCATCGCCTGGGATGCAGAACGCCAGCCTTAGATCGCTTGCTAGCTGTCAACCTCCCGGCATCACTCGGGAACTACCAACAATGATGTCAGAAAAAAAAAAACTCAGAAGAACGCTACATTGTACTGAACCGGGTGTCACCTTAGGACGTAAAAATTGTTCATTCGATGTTAGACGTTTGTTTACAGCGTTCAAGTAGCGTACCTATGTTTTCTTTGCTGTTGTAGCTTTAGGTTGTTTGTGCACTTGTGTTTTCTATTCCATTCTTCTATGTTACTTGTACATTATTTAAACATTCTACTCCTGCTTGGGCATTCGTCGTTAGTTTCTCGTAAAGAAATAACCAAATAAAAGTTCGTTATAACGATCCATGTGACCAATGGTGACGCAGTAACGTTCGAGCCACTGATCAAGGTCGGGTATCGTCATTAGAGAACAGTATCGCGAAGTTGGCGTTTGTCCGCCTGATGATCCAACAAAACGTTGGCGCAAAACTTCAATATTTTTTTCCCTGGCCTCTTAATCCTTCAACTCCCAAGATCGTTTCGGAAGGTGCGTACAAAATTTCTAAGTTTTGTTTATTTATCTATAATTTTTCTCATGTCGTTCTGATTGTGCAAATATAGTGTCCTGGTGGTTTCATATTGCTGTTAACAAAAAAATTGCTAGTGGTTTGGTTTGGTTTGGTTTATAGGGGTTTAACGTCCCAAAGCGACTGAGGCTATGAGGTACGCCGTAGTGAACGGCTTCGGAAATTTCTACCACCTGGGATTCTTAAACGTGCACTGACATTCCACAGTACCCGGGCGTCTAGAATTTCACCTCCATCGAAATGCGACCGCCGTGGTCGAATATATTCCGGGAGAATGAGTACTGACTGCAATGAATACAATAATCATGAGGTCACGGGCTCTGGAATGTGCAGTATTGATTTGAACAGACACATCGTAACAAACTATCAGGTTCCCAGACCTTGCTCCGTGCTAGCTCAAGCAAGGTTGATAAGTTCAGAGGTCAACTTTTGTGTAGTATATGTCTCGGCAACGTGTTGCAGAGTCCTACTTGGAAGTCTTCGCATCTTCGTTTCCTTGCGTGTCGTCTTTCCGGGATATTCGAAATGTGTGCACAAAACGCATCTCCGTGTTTGCTGCTGCTTTTTCGCAGTCTGTGGGACTTTTCTACAGACTAATTATTGTTCAGTAAGGTAAGGGTCCGGACTAGTTGGCAAACCTTGTTTGACATGACACATGCAGAAAAACAAGAACGAGTAAAGACGAAAGAGAAGTGCTACTTCAACTAGGCTTCATTCGAAAGATAGGTCGAAATATATATGCAGATAGAGATTTCTTTTTCGGGAATTGGGGTTACTGACAGCCACCCCCTTCACGGACAGATTGAAGGCAGTGACTGTGTAAGTGCGCCGTCAGCTGCCTCTTCGGAAAGAAATTGGCTATCGAGCACTAAACGTGTGACAACAATCTGTTTTTGTGGTTCTGTGTTGTAAGCAGACTTTTTGGTTTCATTTTTCCTAGATGTTATATTTCGACAAATTGTTCGACTAAACTTCAGCTGGAAGTAGCGCTTGTCTGTCGTATACACTCCACTCTCACTTTCGACGCGCTTTGTGTCAAACACGCATAACCGTCGTCTTGATCGTCATCGGAGTCCATTCCCGATTCAGATATGTCACACACTCTCGGAGGCAAATACGATGCCTTCATCATCGACACTTTCCGAACTTCTGAAAAAAAAACAGCTCGCTTGGGAGGAGTGTCGTACCCACACTAGTATCATTCAACGCTTTCAAGCATGAAGGAGGGAAGGGTTTTTTTTTTTCTCCATGCTTTCAAGCGAGCTGTCATTCTAATGCGTCTGCATTAAAACACCTATGTCGTAAAAATAATCCATCCGTGTGACTGATGCCTCGGTTGGTAGGTGTTAAAGTGGAAAGAGAAAAGTCCTCGCCACTTTCGGAGGAGGGACGGGTGAGGGGAGAAAAAGGAGGGTTGGAGGCGACCGGTGGCGGCTGGGGAAGAGTGGAGAGGGGCTACAGCGCGTCACACTGTGATTGCTGAATTGGACTAGGAGAGTGGAGGGGAGGTATGGAAGTGTGACACGGTGATCGACAGACTGGACCGCGCCACCCGCTAGCACGGTCTGATCCTGTCACTGACAGCAACTGCTCCGGCCGAGGGAACACTAATGATAACGCATACTCCGCCGAATCAATCGCATTGATCGCCAATATTTTTTTAACCAATATCGCCGGAATAGTTGCGCACATTCAGGGACTAATCCGCCCTCTAGAATTAAAAAAAAGAAACTGAAACCGATAAACGAACCTACTTCGACATACAATATAGCGCTACAGCTCACAAGTACGAGGAACACACACACGAGCGCCATTTTGTACGTCATGATAGAGCTCCCAACAAGGCCAAACTGCCACTTAATTAGAACCTACCTCCTCTTTGGCAGCAACTGCTAAACAGTATCGGGCTGGACGGAAGTGAATCGTCATTAACTACGTTCGTACAACGCTCAATGACGAGTAGAGCTACCGCCTGGGAGTTAAACGGTTAAAACTATCTCATTAGTCTTCACCTCCACCTCCTCTACACGTCAGACATTATTTACCATGTTCAGGCCTCAAGCAGCTTATGCAGTTAGCTGTGCAGACTTCAGCTACTAGAAATCTTCACTGATTAACGTTTTACTGTCGACCATCGCGGTATTAACGTCACCGTCGCAACCGATGCCCCGAGTAAGCCGCTAACTGCCTTCGTGCCAAGCGCCTACACACAATGTAACCTCGCCGTAAGGATCAGGAAAGAGGCTTGCAAAGATGCTGGATACACGAAAATCCGCCCCATCTTTTCTATCAAATGCATGTGGGTAAGAAGAACTCTTCGTAGCATGCATACAGCTTATTCATTCTCAGATACACCGGGCAACTAAAGGCTCCCACATGTCCACACTTCATTCCGACAGGCGCCATACTGGACCAGGTGCTTGAGCAGAAGCACATGTTACGCCTTCGCTAAAACGAGCTGCGAACTGCTTCCGGTCTACAGGGCGCTATATCTCTTAATTGGATTGTCCCTAATAGACATAAACGATGTACGATGCAATTTCATACGCGCCTCGCATATGCGATTTGACTACTTCGTACCGTTAGACCCACGATCCTTCCCCAGCCGCCCGTGTCAATGAAGAGTAAAATTTGTTGTTGACGTAAATAATGAACCCTGACATGCATACAGTTATGTCTAATATAAATCATTTTCGAGCATCTTTGACGACTACTGAGCCGCTGGCAATAGTTAGAACTGCGATATAAACAAATTTCTGCCCACAGCCGCTAGCAGCTTCGACCAGTGCGGCTCGCCTGGCATGTTCAGTCGCTAGCATCACTTCTTGAAATCAACCGTATCATTATTTTGTTGTGAAATGATTGCGCTGACAGCAAAGCAGTAACGAGAGTAGTACGGACTACATACCACATTCTAAGCGCTGGCCAGTCCCGAAGCTCCGTCCGCTGCGTGCGCCTTCGATGAAAGACAGGCTAGGCCTAGCGACGAGCAGGGAGCGCCGGCGCACTGGCGGGCTGGCGAGAGGCACCGTTGCACTATGCTCGCTTGCGCAGACGCGCTTTTCCCTACAGCTCGAGCACAGCAGGCAAACTTTCTGATAACGCGGCCCTTCCGTCTCTTATTGCAAGAACCTCGCGCCAAGCAGCGATCAGGCACGTCTGCCCATGGGTGACGAAGCCAGACCGCAGTGATACAAGATAAGGACGGAGGGCGAACGCAGCGACACGTCATTGCTTGCCGCTGCGTGTGCCCCCTTTTGCTGTGAATTGCTAAAGTCACTGGAACGGGAAAAGTACAGCAACCAGCCTCCATTTTTAGTCCAGCGCCGCTTGCTGTGCACCCTTATCTCTGCCCGTAAGAGCAAGTGCTACGTAATGCTCCGGATTATCTGTGTGCCGGTGGCCGCGAGAAAGAAGCGAGCGGACCATTTATAGCGGGGAATGACCGCGTCACCGCGGAGAACGAATCGGGAACGCGCGCGCGCTGGCCGGCCGGCGCGGCGGCGAGTGAAAACGAATGCGGTACTTTTCCCGTTCCAGTGACTTTATGAATTGCGAGCAGCGCACGCTCCGCCGGGCAACTTCTCGCACATGTGTCTCCTCCTGTTCTAACGCGACAGCGTTAAGGACCCCGTGTCGCAGAAAAGGCAGTGTCGTCGGCGTTGGCGTTGGCCGTGAGTGAAAAATCCCAGAAGCAGTAATAAATAAAACCGAGAAGGAAACAGGTCGAGTTGGGCAATCGAGCCAGGGCCTCCGGGAGTGCGAGACGAGCACGCTAACCACTCCGCCAAGCAAGCTTTTTTTTTCTTTACTGCCTTTTTCGACTGTTTACAACAGATCACAAACATGCTATGTGCGACATTCTCAAGCATCAAGAGCGGACATGCGTTTTACTCACGTGAGAAAATCAAAACTGTTTTAAAGAGCACAACTCTCCCATCAACTCGATAACTTCTCCTAAACATAGCTCCTTGTAGCTCCGCCACGCCAGCTCGATGGTCCGGAATGAACAAAGGCGCTTCCAGCGAATACGGTGTTGTTTTTAAAGATTAAGCTTTATTGGCCGCAAACTCGCGATTTCGCCGTGGCGGTTCTCCATCGAAGCACGTGACGTCACAACGCGCGCCTCACCGCGTCAGACGCGACAGCGCGAACGAAAGCAAACGAAATCACCTGCAGCCTTGACTCGACGGCCCCGCAGTAGCGGCAGGCCGATATGTTTGCAGCGGCAACTCGCACCGTCATGTGTGCCACTGGCTGACGCAGACGAGAAACCATAGCCAACATATCGGCCTGCCGCTGGTGCGAGGCCATCGAGTCAAGGCTGCAGGCGATTTAGTTTGCTCAAGCCACGCTTGAGAGCAGCACGATTTTGGCGCGCAAGTGCGTTAGTCACGTGGTTTATTTTGTATTTTCCGGCTTTCTTTGGCCCTGAGCAAAGAATACACACGTGAGAGTTTCCTTATCGTAAATAATGGAATGGGGGTTACTGAAGGTGCTCCACAACTCTTCAAATGCAATTTGTTCTCTAAAGTCAACATTTATTAATGTATATACTTAAACTTAAGTAAACTATTAATTAATTGCGAAACAAAAATGTGCCAGTGGTGCGCAAGATGGCTGTCACTAATATGCAACTGGTTTCACTCGCCTGTCTCTAATAATTTATTTTTAACACTTGTGCCCCGCCGCGGTGGCTCAGTGGTTAGGGCGCTCGACTACTGATCCGGAGTTCCCGGGTTCGAACCCGACCGCGGCGGCTGCGTTTTTATGGAGGCAGAACGCTAAGGCGCCCGTGTGCTGTGCGATGTCAGTGCACGTTAAAGATCCCCAGGTGGTCGAAATTATTCCGGAGCCCTCCACTACGGCACCTATTCTTCCTTTCTTCCTTCACTCCCTCCTTTATCCCTCCTCTTACGGTGCGGTTCAGGTGTCCAAAGATATATGAGACAGATACTGCGCCATTTCCTTTCCCCAAAAAACCAATTATTATTATTATTATTAACCCTTGGCGCAAGTTAGCTGGGACACCCGGCATATTATGTGCTCCTTTCCTTTTTTTTTTATTTCCTTTCCTCAACAACCGGATTCCATTTCCAGCACCGCGAAGCGTTAGCTGCTGGAGCCGAGACTGCTCTCGGCATGTCTGCGGCGGCTGACGATAACCGTACCACAATTCGATTTGAATTGTCTTTCACCTGCGTGTCACCCGACGGAGAGAGTGCGCGCTCTTGGGGGGCCTGTTTTGCCGCGTTTCGCACCTGGCTGCAGTCTCAAACGCGCGCAGAAAACATGTGGCATTTTTCTTATACCCGCCGCGGTGGCTCAGTGGTTAGGGCGCTCGACTACTGATCCGGAGTTCCCGGGTTCGAACCCGACCGCGGCGGCTGCGTTTTTATGGAGGAAAAACGCTAAGGCGCCCGTGTGCTGTGCGATGTCAGTGCACGTTAAAGATCCCCAGGTGGTCGAAATTATTCCGGAGCCCTCCACTACGGCACATCTAATTCTTCCCTTCTTTCACTCCCTCCTTTATCCCTTCCTTTATGGCGCGGTTCAGGTGTCCAACGATATATGAGACAGATACTGCGCCATTTCCTTTCCCCAAAAAACCAATTATTATTATTATTATTTTTCTTATCTCAGCAATCCGACATGGCGTGCGACCGCTCGCGTGCTCTTCGTGTTTGGCTTCAAAGCTGCCGCTTGAATAAAATAAAAATATGCAGAGCAAACGTGGGTTCGTAGTTTTAAGAGCGTTAGCTCTTACTCATCACGTTTTTTTTTATTTATTGGGATCTACTACCACCTCCCTTCGGCGTTAAATTTTCTAAGTCCGAGGAATTCAAGATGGCGACCCCCATAGTAAATCGGTATAGCAACCCAATTGGGGATTGATGGGTGACGTCATTAGTATATCGAATTGCTGATTGATTGGTGACCTCACTGATCTAACCAATCGGTGATTGATAACCTCACTTATAAATGCAAGATGTCAAATTCGTATTTCCATTGACCCCGCCGCGGTGGCTCAGTGGTTAGGGCGCTCGACTACTGATCCGGAGTTCCCGGGTTCGAACCCGACCGCGGCGGCTGCGTTTTTATGGAGGAAAAACGCTAAGGCGCCCGTGTGCTGTGCGATGTCAGTGCACGTTAAAGATCCCCAGGTGGTCGAAATTATTCCGGAGCCCTCCACTACGGCACCTCATTCTTCCTTTCTTCTTTCACTCCCTCCTTATCCCTTCCCTTGCGGCGCGGTTCAGGTGTCCAACGATATATGAGACAGATACTGCGCCATTTCCTTTCCCCCAAAAACCAATTATTATTATTATTATTTCCATTGGTGTACCTCAATTTATTCTCATTCATATCAATTCTAGTAAACCAAACAGCTAACACTCGTTACTTCAACGTCTTCCAGATGGTGGCGGCACCTTTTTTCTTGCTCAGGAAACGCGTAGCTCCCTTGCCCCCACATGCCAAAATGTATGCTCTGCCGATCAGCGTCGACAAAGCGTGAAGCCGGACACACCCCTTACAATACCTTTTGGCAGTCTATAAACTGTCTACAAACTTCTGCCTATTATGTCGATAGACATTTTACAGACAAATCATATAGACTAGTCGATAGGCATGCAAATCCTATCGACAGTCTAAAGAAAATCAAAAGATTTATGGCCATACACTTTTAGTAGACCTTTGTCTATAGAAAAACTATGAATAGAAAAAGTAATTAAATATTTATAAGAAGGCAACAGAGTCTATAGAAGTCTATAAACAGTCTGTAGACCGTTTTGATAAGGGACCTGCGAGAACACTGCGATGCGTGCTGTCCGGTAATAAAGAAATCAAGAGCAACCTGAACAACTCTAATCATCAGATTGATTTGTTATCTAACCTTTTCAAACATCACGAACCCGCGTTTGCTCTGCTTTTCCGTATCTTTATTACTTTAAAGCGGCTGCTTTGAGGTCAAACTCGAAAGACGCGCGAGCTGTCGCACGCCATATTCTAACAGCCCCTACTGTCTCGGCTCCCGTGGCCAGCGCTTCACGGCGCTGTCGTCACTCCAAGCCACACTGTCGAGCGTTCGTGTTAAACGTTCTGACGGCGGTACGCAAAATTTTAAAAGTGTGATATTAAAATGTTTGCCCATATAAAATTATGCCAAGGTTGAGTTACAATAACAAAATAACTTTCCCTGCGCCTCACAAAACACCTCTGCAGTGCTCCTTCAGTCCGACTCTCTCATGCGAAAAGTGCTGTGCCAAGGAACACTGGAATTATTTCTACTAGGGGGACAAATTAACCGTATGACGCACGACCGCAGTATCCCGACTACACAGTCACTGCGTATCCGGGGTGTTCTGCCAACATGAAGAGAAACTTCTCGTGCAAGAACTGGAGCTTTTATATTGCTAGGACTATTAGGACCACTCCAATTCACTTTTTTCGATACTTGTAACCAAAGACTGCCGTCGCCCCTTCTGACGGCGATATGGACAATCATGAAATTAGCGCTATACTGCAAATGAGCCTCAGCGTGGCAATTCAGAGATCAAACTAGTAGCCGGAAAGCTATGCCAATGCAGCCCAATTCCATTTACGAAATCACTCCTTCCGGAAATACACATTTTCTTTATAGTCACAACATTTCATTAAATGCGCTCTATGGTGCCGCAATTTGGACTCAGTTTCTTTCAAATTACAGAAAAGAGGTCATCCGGAAAAACATTTCTTGCTTCAAACACACTTAATAGAGCAACAACATTATTGAGCACGCTCATAAGTTCTTTTTTTTTATAAAAAGGAACTGTCAGTATATAGAAGCAGAACTGCTTCAAATGAAACAATGCAAAGGCGTGTGCCAAAGTGGTGAGACACTAACGGCGACGGTTTGTTTGTTTTTTTCTGTGGAAAAGCCGTGCCTGACTGAAGTTCGTGGGCGAGCAGACCAGCGTGTTAGGGAGGGCGCATTGCGCATATATCGACTACATGCGCTTGCCTTCAGATAGCGTCGGCATGCCGCTCTGCCTATAGCTCTGCCGAGCTCAGTCCGGTGTTCCTGTATTTGCTCGCGCCGGGAGCATATTAGTACTCACGGCGGTAAAGAACACTAGTACATTTCCCGTTCGTATGGTCTGTCCACTATATGGCACGCCTGTGCGTATTATCCGAATGCAGCATCTATCCACTTTTACGAACAAGCACTTAGTCTAATTTTGTCACGTCGGTACATACTTGACAGGTAAGGCAGGTAGAACAGTAAAATAAAAGTTCTTTAATGAGCCGAGTCGATGACTCTGAGACTATGGCGTTGAGCTGCTGAAACTGAGTACATGTGTTCAATCCCGGCCGCGACGACCGCATAACGGTGGGGGTGGGATGCAAGAATGCGCAGTCGACAGCATAAATAACTGGTACGCATGTTCTCGGGAACAAATTTCCTGTAGTTCTACCTCGTGAGCCAGCACCTGGTGTTGATGCCAGCGGATAGACCATCTAGGACTCATCCTATTTAGAAATATTTCAGGCGGTTAGCTTGGGTAACGGTGTCGAAATAAATAGTACTTCGCTCACCCGTGTCCTGTAAATTTTTGCTGTCGACTGTACAAAAGCTTGGATTTGGGTTGACCGCATAGAACCCCAGATAGTCTAAAGTACTCTGGTGTCCTCCTAAGTGCTTCGTACCCCACTCCCCAATGTTGGTCTGGCATGTAAGAATCTGTCACACCACTAATATAAATTTTTTGCAATGTTACAAAAATAGTTCTCACAAAAAAATGGCTAATAACGAGAGCATGTCTTGAAACCTTGAATGAGACACCACAAACAACATGAACGAGAACCTACACTGTCATACAATGCAGAGAAGATGCAAAAAAACGCATGTTCGTGAAGATATCGTTTTTTTTTTTTTTTGCTGTAACATCTGTAACATCTGTTGTCTTGACTGGTAAAACCATTCCAGCAAGACAGAAAAGTTAGGAACGCAGGTGCAACATCTGAACAGATAAATTCGGTAAATATGAGCGGTGTCCAGCTAAGGGAAGTGAACTTATTTCATGTGTAATGCGACTTCTCGAACGCCCTTGTTCAATAGACTTCCATGTTATTTTAATAGTGAGCCTCGCGCCGCTATCGCTCTTGTTCGTACAATTTCACTTCCTTTGTATTTCGTAGTAGATTACTTTCTTCGTTTATTTCGTCTTCCTACAGCACCAATTTCTTGTGTGCTCTTGTCGCCTGACAAGTTAAGCTGCTTCGAAACATCACTTACTTCAAGAAAATTCTCGTGTTAGCTTTCGAAGATAACGAGTGAAGTCGTGGCTAACATAACAACTGCATTCTCCTTATTTGACCAGCTTTTCTCCTTCGTTTTCCGACCCTAATGTCACCTGCACGAACAAAACTAGAACACAGTTGTAACACATCTATTTTATTTTCCGGCACAATTCCCGCGCCAAAACACCTCAGCTGGTTTTCAAACCAAATAAAAAAAAAGGTACGCGTTATGCCTAAAGTCCAACACTAGCCGCTTATCACCCTGCCTCGTTTCCGGCTCTCAATTAAATTAATTTTTATTTTCAGTCTCACCGACTACTTGCCCCAGCGTTAGTGAAGGCGTGGCATCAACTGGAATGATGAAGGGTGGTGAAGAGTATGAGAAAAACAGAATTGAAATAGAATCATTGTGTTCTCCTCAGGAACAAGAACTGGCCTGAGACCGAGTTTCAGTAGAGAAGAGAAAAAGCAAAAGTGCAGTACCAAGTTGCCACGGAGATGATTCATGCGGTCACTGCTCCGGATGTCCCTGTCACGAAGATTCGCCGCCCGGCTTATGCGAGCTCCACTGGCCCACAGTTTACTGAGGCGCGAAATGCGGGCCGACTCTGCGTGCGAGCCCGGTTCGTCTCATTAACCGCGGTCCAAATTGGCCGTACGAATTTGCCCGGAAGTAAGTTCCATGTGTCCCTCTGGGACTTCGCGACTCTTTCACCCCCGTTTTTCTCAACGTGATCCTTCTCTTCTTTTCTCCGATTCTTGTGCCCCCGTTCGCACCCCCAACACAGTTGTTATTCTCTCTATCTATTCTGTTGCTGCGTTCTTCTCCCGGCTCTCATTCGCTTCATTTCTTAGTGCAGTGCTGGCTCGCCGTAATTAAAGCAATTATAGCTAATCTTTTTATTGCCTTATTTTTCTGGCACCACACATGAAAGGGCCGAAAATTTTGATTAGGTATTTTATTTTTCGTATTTAAGACCCCGAAATTACTGGAGTTCTGCCTGCAAGATATATGCGATGTCATAGCCATCTGCCAGCTGCATTTTGCAGACTTAATCTGTTTCCTTTCTTTCGCATTACTGAAGTACAACTACAACCTCAGCAAGAACACTATAGGCTGTGAAAACAAGTGAAGTGAAGCTAACCATGTACTAATATCTGTCGCGATCGAAGTGGTTGCCTTCTTAGTCAGTACAGTCGTGAGTTCATTTCAACTGATGCGGTTGTGTGCGCGGTGTATACCTCCGGAGGATGTGATCATGATAATGCCACCTAGTGTTGCCAGGTGGCGCAAGCTGTCCGCGAAGACGATGAGGTTGCGATCGTGCTATCGCGGATCGGCCGCCATTACCGTCTCCTCTTGCCGACTCCAGCTGTTGAAGCGTCTCTCCGTGAGAACTCCGTGACAATTTGGTGGAGGTGCTGAGTAAGAGCGCCTCGGTGAGGGTGAGCGCGACTGCCGCTGCGCTCGGGATGGATTGCGCTGGTCCGCAAGGAATTCTTCAATTTCAGGGGGTCGTTCACCTTGACGGGGTCTCGGTGAGTCGGTGCGGAAGCCTTGGATGCCGATGCGTCGGTAATAACAATTTCGATAAAGATGACCTGGCTCTCCGCAGTGAAAACAGAGCGGTCGTCGGTTAGGTGTACGCCAAACGTCGGCCTTTCGGAGGGGTGCTCGACGATCCTCGAAGTACTGCACCGGTTGCACAGAGGGCCGCGGGGCTTGAGGCGTGGCGTGAATTGGTGGCGGCGAAGCGGGAGCCGGACGCCTTGCAACTTCGGCGTACGTCGGACGGTGGTAGTCCCCAGGCAGAGGTGGTACGTCGACCACAGGAACAGGGCCCCGGAACGCCTGTTGCACCTCCTCTCGTACAAGAGCGGAGATGGAACCGAGCGCAGGCTGCGACGGGCTACAAAATTTGTGAAGCTCCTCACGCACGATTGTGCGAATAAGTTCCCGCAAATCATCAGGATGCTGTCCGATGGTGGCAAACGATGATGTGACTGCAGCAGCATGCACGGGCCGGTCGTAACTGGCGCAACGCTGTTGCAGGACCTTCTCCATCGTTGTGGCTTCCGAAAGAAATGCAGCAACTGTAGATGGTGGGCTGCGCACGAGGCCTGCGAACAGCTGCTCTTTGACGCCTCTCATTAAGTGCCGAAGTTTCTTCCCTTATAACCAGTCAGAACATGCAAGAGGGGTCACGATTGAAGTTTGTGTCCCAGTATTTGCTGCACTTGAGAAGTTGTCAGCACATATAACTGGTCACGATCGAAGTGAATGCCTCCGCAGTGATCGCTCGTAAGAAGTGGTCAGCACACTTGAAAGATGGGAACAATCGAAGTCGTTTCGGCTGTCACAACACTTTAAATGTGGTCAGCACAGTTAAGAAGTCAGTCAACAATACGGAGGCTGCACTGACATACGCGTGAACTGCGCACGTTGTTTTCCCGGCCTCTCTATTGAATGATTTCCCGCTTCAGCCAATCCGTAGGCTTTCTCAGTACGGTGAGCTGGCTTAGCAAATGTGAACGTCCCGGCGTTTTTGTTTGTTTCTTTATTTGTGTGTTTGATTGCTTGCTTTCCTGTTCCTCCCTCTCTTCCTCCCTTCCTTCCTTCCTTCCTTCCTTCCTTCATTCATTCATCCCTTCCTCCCTTCCTCTCTTCCTCCCTCCCTCCCTCTCTCCCTCCCTCCCTCCCTCCCTCCCTCCCTCCCTTCCTTCCTTCCTTCCTTCCTTCCTTCCTTGCTTGGTCATTAGGTAACCATTAATGAGATGAGGGTACTGTTCCCTGGTGTTCTGTTTCTTCGTGCTGTCTGCTTCAACATGAACGACTGACAAGCGAAATTTCCTGAACTCATTCATTACATAACAAATAAAACACTGATATTTCGTATTGACTTATAGAACTTCGCTCTTCGTGCTTTTGATTATAATCTCAGGAAACAAGGATACTTTTTCCAAAAGCGGGATTTTTTTTTTCAACTTTTCACTCACCTACAGATTTTGGTCAAGTAATTTCAGTTTGCAGTTCCTGCACATGTCAACGCTTCTCTTCTAGCAGCCAGACCTTTGGACTGAAGGCACAGTAGAAGGACAGTTTTGGACAATCAGAGATATAATTTATTGGTTTCCACTTGTTTCGCCACACTAATGAGTGGCCCTAAATTTACATTTACTTTCTGGCACGTAAACAGGCACCTTAATGTGCATTTTAAATGCTGCTGTGATGCTCTTTCAGGTGAACTCACGTTGCTTCAAACCTGTCTGAAACAGCTGTTTCAAAGTTTAAGTTGAATGTCGGTCGGCCCTACGTGACCGCCAACAAACTCTTTTTATTTTTACATTCATATTGTTGGCCCCCTTTGGCCTTCGTTCACAGACTTTCATAAGCGAAAGTTCGCGCAGCTAGCGGCGCTTATTCTCCCGTTTTGAACACTAACGCGTTCATGTGGCTCGAGGAGAACAGGTTTCCGACAGCAGCCAGCACGCTAGAAGCTTCCAACGTCTACGCAGCTAGTCAATGTCACGAGGAATTCAGACATGCCTGGGAATTTTATTGATGCGAAAGCGTGAGTTTTTATCACTTCCTTCCCTGCTGTGACGGGAGCAGAGTGGTTCACGACGTGCATAAATCAAGGCAAAACACACAAACATACAAAAACCAAGGGGTAATTTGCATATTCTAATACTTCATTTTCACCTCACTGCCCTGAAAAACAGAGACACCAGCGAAAGAAAAACACATTCGTCCAGTCCAACGCCCGAATGTCGCCTAGGAAACAGTTCGTCAGACACCGCCCAGTCATGCCCTTAATGCATTCTATTTGCATGCCTAGCTGCGCATCGACCTATATAGATAGTCTCGGAAAGGACTTCATTTAAAAAGTAGCTTCGATGAATTCCCGATCAAAAAGGAGCGGAGACAGCCGAAATGTTCAGCAAGAAGCTTATGAAAAATACAGGCATGCATGTATTCATGCTCCGGTAGAGTAGACCGCTGCTAGTAACTGGGAGTGGTTTCGTGGGTGCAGTGGTTATATTCCTAATTTTCGAAGCATATTGATCAAGTTCCCACTCCTGTGTCTTTCGTCACGTCACGTAGCCTAGCACCTATAGGTCCTGAGGTGAGGCCACGCCTGGGCCTGTATAAGCAGAAGAATGACGGCATTGCAGGTGTGCAGGAAATTGATTAGGCGGTTAATAACCCAGTGCAGAAATAAAGCGAAACTTCTATTTTAGCATTTCGTTCACACATAGTGTTCTATAGGATGCGTGTGGCTGCGAAAAACGACGGTAACTCACAACCTAGCGATGGTATCGGCAAAAAAATATTGAAAGAAGTATGCTATAACGAATATATGAACACGTAGAATTTTTTTTTAGGTTAAGTATCATAAAAGTACTTCGAGCGGTAGTTTTAAAACAAGAAAACCTGTGACTCGAGGGACCGCTTTTGTTACGACTATACCCAAGCTGGTACAGCGTGCCTTATTTCGGCAGTCCGAGTTTCAATGGTGGCATAGTCGAAGCAAATGAGACTATGGCCAAGTTATGTTCACCCTGCTTACCATCTAACTAATTTCTCAAGCGGTTCCCTTACACTAACCTTACTGATTTAGCGTGACCCTTGTGGATTACACAGTCGAATGTTCGTCACAAGGGTTAACACAAGTATTGCCCTTTTATTTTTGGTGAACCTTTGGCCCTCAATACTACCACGCTTGTAGTTAAACCTGCACGAAGTCTCCCTTCGAGCTTGTCAATAAAACGTTTCCGTCCGCTCCGAGTCTTATTCAGGCCAGCGTCAGTGGGACTACCTCGAATTGAGTCATTTTTTGCTGCTGATCGGGCGCAACAATTACAAACCTCTTTAAAAAGTTTGTCCGAAAACCTGAGTTGCAGCCGCTATAGAAAACTTAATGAAATCGTTGACCACCAGCATTTCTTCAGCTGCATCCATGCCCTAACACAAAAAATTGGCAGTGGCTTAACTCGGCTAACCCTGGAATTCAGCGAAAAGCAAGCATGCTTGCTAAGCGTCTGAGGCTCGTCCATGGCGGCTCCGCTACACGCTTGCGACAGCCGTTCTATGTACACCCACACAACCACGTGGCTACGACGCCACGTGGTCGTGGTCTTACGACACCTCCATCGGATGTCATCACGTGGCTTCACATCAGCCCATCGAATGTTCTTAAGGTGAAAGGTTAAAGTTCAACCCAAAGGTCACCCAATCTCAAAGTTCAAAGGCCAACTAAAGGTCATGGGCCAAGGTCATGGGTCTAGAGCGCTCGGGCGGTGTGCTGCGGAGTAAATGAAGTTAAATCTTTTCGCAGGTGCTTTGCTGGCGTTAAGGCGCTGATGCCTGTGCGGTTCACGTGTATTCGGCTGCTCTCCAGCGCAAGATTATCAGATAAAGTCAATACCTGTTTTAGAATGTCACCTTATTTCCACCGGACGGCGCCTCTCGAGAGCTCTAGACAAGTGTGATCGACTCTGTACCACATATGGTCATACACGGCTACCTTTGGTTGAACTGAAGGTCGTTCAAGGTCGTTGTGCTGCATACCCAAAGACTGTTTTCCTTAGCATAGTGGAGCTTTTCGCTTCAAAACGGGGCAGCCTTTTGATCCTCTCCTTTATCCTTTCTCCTCTCCCCCGCATAACTTTCCTGTGGACCGCAGCAAGAATAAAAACAGAGTGGACAATAAACGTGTTCTTGCTCCTTTTCCTCGATTGTCTAGTAACGCTCTACTCGAGAAATTTATCCCTCGTTCTTGTAAGCACCTTTTCCTCTCAAGAGAACAAAGAAGGGACAGAATTTGATGCCACTGTCCAATAGTGATGGTTATGGTGATGGTGGTGGTGGCCCTGCTGCTAATGTTGCGGGTGGTGATTACAGTGGGGTGTACGGGAACTGAGGTCCAACGGTGGCTGCTCTCCACCTCAGCAACTGCTACTGTGACTACTCTACTGAATATGGTGACTCTTATTCGATTTAATTCGACCACGAATTCTCATGATGACAGAGAAGTGACACCGCTTGAACCGAAGACGATGGGGACAAGGCACAAAAATGAAACAGAATTAGATTAAAATTGTTATTTTATCTCAACCTTGGTGTCAAGCACGAAATGCTTGTTATATAAGGGCGTGATTCCTCAGAACTGTCCTCAGCAGCGTCCTCGACCCACTGTATTGTAGGTGGCTGATATCTCACTGGAAAACGGCGAATCGAACCCTTTCCTGCACCTCTCCCCTGCCCTTCTCCGCTCACGAGCTTTTCTGCCTATCCCAACTAAAGCTGGTCAGGTTGGGTGCTGTCGAACTGCACCGTGTCAGATTCAGTGGAGACTAATGCGGCTGCCCACCGAAGCTGGCCACATTGCAGATGACCGATGAACGAGGCGACGCCGTAGAGGCTCCCGTTGAAAAGCGGGTAATCTGAGAGGCATTGATATACTACTTGAGACGCTGGTCTGTTAACATGAATGCCGCGGGTTCAGGACTTCGTGGCAGTGTTTCGCGAATGTGCTGAGTAGTACCGTACAATATTGTGTTTTTAAATCTGAAATTTTGACAACATGCATTTGTTAGATTTGTCCCTTTTTCTTTACCGCAGGTGCCCGGAACCGCACAGAAGATTGCAGAGTCCACTGATTTCGTCTCGACACCAAAGGACAGCGGAGAAAAAAATGTCCCAACACATTCCAGACCTTCCTTTCTGTGTTTTCGTGCGTGTCGAAGCACTACAGGAAGAGAGAAAAAAAAACGCGTGTTTCTGTTGCAACCTTGTAACGACTTATCAAATACACTGCATTCGAACTAACGGTGCAGAAAAACTGTTCTGACTTGTGTACAGCTTTCCGCGAAGCCTCGCATAGTACGCAGTCGTTTTTCTTTTTTTTTCCCTCAGGTTTATGTCCAAGCCGTCGGCACCCACAATATCTTATATCGTTCATATCAACAGAACTCTAGGGTGGCCCAGCTATCACTGTCGTCTATAGGCGTCAACAATCAATCAGTGTTCTCAACCTGCGTCGAAGGAAACCTCCTCTCTCTATCTCTCTCTATTTCTCTACCTTCCCATCCTGAGCCGTGCGTGTCATGTTGTTGTTGCGCAAAAAAAAAAGCAAGATATGGTTCGTGGTTAAGGCATGGTTAGCCCAGAACTACCTTTTCTGGAGCCCTATCGTTGTTAAACCCAGGAGTCTGCCCCCTCGTCGTCACTTTTGAGGCCTCCCGTTCACTGCTCAGTACCGCATTCGTCTAACACGCCTCTCCGTTAAGTAAATACTTTCGTATTTAGGCGCGACAGGCCGGAACCCAGTACACCGAGTGATTGCGTTTCAAAGCGTGCTTTCCTGCGTTCTCGCCCATCTAATTTTTATAATGGGAGCACTTCGTTGCGCCGACAGCTGTCGACAAAGAGAAATAAAATAAGAGGAAGGAGGAAACGGAAAACAAATTTTGCGAATTCCACTTTTGATTGGCACCCCGAAGCAACGGCGGCACTGAATTGGACATCGATTTGATGAGCGTGTGCTGATCGATGGTCATCCTAGTCCACAGGCAACGAGGGTCGCGCAAGGACAGCTTCGAGCTCTTCTAAACACCCTCAATTTCGTTTGTTTAATTTTTTTCTGTCTTTTTTATGTTTCACTACCATTGTTGTCGCATTCCAGCTCGATGCCTCTGCCTCGTGGTTCCTTGATACGAGGAAACACAAGATAAAGCTCTCACGCGATAACAGTTGAGCGCCCATCCCCCTTCAACTTCTCTTTCTAAACCTTTTTCTCTATTTTTTGGCTGCTTCTTTGCCTCAAGCTTTCACATTGCTGTGCAGGATTGTTCGCGAGCCAGTGCTAGTTTGCTCACGCAGAGTACCCGATGTAGTACATAAACGCAATAACGTGCGCCTCCCTTACCCTCCCCCTCCCCCCCCTCCTGCCCGTTCCCGTCGCCGTCGTCTGCTTTTTTTCCTCTTCTGCTTGTTGCGCTACGTGCTAAAGAACTCAACACCCAGTCCCAAGGCCCCGATTGTGTGACACACCGGTAAACCCGTGCAGGCGAAATCGCAAACGGGCGATTATCAGAGCGAAATTGATACCGCAGCCCACGTCTCATTCGGCTGCCAACAACGCGTTAGATGTAAGTTCAATCAAAATTACTCTCATCAGTCCTCCTGTAGACTCTAAACTTCGAAAGTTCGAGAGTCTCATGTTTTCTTTGTCTAGTCACAATAATAAAAAAAAATGTTGCTTGAGAAAAGCATTGATTTGTGTTTTTCTTGCTAAAAATCCGTAATACAGAGAAGCGCAAAAGTTAGAGGATAAATTGGCCACGTATTCGTGACTGATTCGTGCTCCATCTTTAGATAAAAAAAAAACCGTCACCTCTTTCTGTCCCTTCATCGATAAGGAACGAAGGAATTGTAGTTAAAGACGCTTCGGCCAAGAGGCAGCGGGGTGTTGAAGAGCTCGGCATGTAGCTAGATAACTCCCTTCAAGTAATGTAGCATGCAAAATGCTGCTGTCCTGGTCTTGTGCGCCAGATGTGTCGTTTGTATCACACTCCTCATGTTTCCACGCGCGCTGCCAGAGGTATGGCAGGGCCGCGTATTGTGCCCTCGCGCACCTTACGTCTCTTGTAGATGAAAAAACGCGCATATGTTGCTTAGGTCGCGAAGAGGACACGATTCGGACGCCGAGAAAATACGAGGGAAGGCCGAGGCACCCCCGTAAGAGGATGCGGGAGCCAGGTGTATACCGCACACATATACTACATGTCCGTGAGTTTCGACCGACTATTGGATGAGGCCACTGTGGCGCAGAAACTCTTCTGCTGGATTATACATCATGCAGAATTGGTGTTTTTTTTTCTTCTAGTATGCGAGATGTGTTTCGTTTCAGAAAAATAAAGACGTTATGCCCTGCAAAACACAGTGTGTGTTCCGACATCACTTTGAAGAAGATCCCGAGTGATCTGGCGGTGAGTTGTGCTTTCTTTTTCAGTGCACCTGCGGGGGCGTGAATGCCTCAGTGGCTGCGGCTTTGGCCAAGCAAACGTTATCGATGTGAAACTCAAAAACTAAAGCACTGAAAAAATGACGGTATTTTGGGAGATAAAAACTTTGATAAACGTTGACATAGTGAGGAGCCAGAAAAGCTTACCACGAAAGGCTATGGTCTGGCATCCTATTGTGGAACTGAACGATAGAACTACGAAAGAAAATGTGAGAAAAAGAGGTAGCATGGCGGGCAGGCACTAATGCAAATAAATGCACACTCTACATGCATAGGCGTCTGCACAGGAAGTATAACCTTAGGGTTGTAGTGACGTCTGCGGTTCACTTCTGGTGAAGCGGAATACACTGTAAGAGTAAGCGAGGGACGTTAGTGTACAGTTATCTTTGCCCGCAGTGATATGTCGGCGCAACAAAAAATAAAAGGCAGACAGAAAAGGCTTATCATTAGCCTCGACCTTTTCACTAAATCGGCAGAAAATTCAGACCACTTCCGCCGCAAATGGTGTCTGCTGCCCAGCTTCGGATTTATGGGCAGTCCTAAGGGGGCGGGATGTCAAATATGCACAACGAAGCTCTAAACTTTATGCTCAGAAAACAAAAAAAGAAGCGGGGTGCTTTCAGTGTTGCTTTTTAAGTAAAAAATGTGCCGCTCTGGCAGAGAGGCACCCTCGCTTCATCACAAAATCCACCTGCACTGCAGTGCAAGAAAAATAATCATATAGCTAGAAACATTCACATTTCATCTACCACCTTCACAACACTGCAGACACCTAACAGTAGCTCTGCTAAGGAATCAAGCTGCTGCCTACGCACCACCACCGTTTACCCACTGCTTGCTAAGCTAAGCAATCTTCGTCACCACCGAATAACTCTGCCCACGTCGGATGCCTTCTTGCCCCGAAAAATACTCGTCAGCCTCCACGTGCCGACACCTTCTGCGCGCGAAACACAGCAGCCAGTTGCTGCCCGAGCAAATCTAGGTCGTTCCCGGCCTGAGCCTTGCTCCCGTGGGTCAAGCCACCGAGAAGCCCAACGGACTGCGGCGCCGCTCGGAGAGGTTTCCTTTTCACACCAGCAGCTTGTCTGTTCTGCCTCGCGGTGGCCGCCCACCCCAGTCTGAGCCCTTCATTTCCGGACGACTGAAGCCGTTCTCCCCGGGCAAGGCGCATAATTTCGGCGAGACTCAGAAATGCTGCTGAAAAGCGCGCCACACCTCACAAACGTTATTTCGCGCGCAAAGCCCGGGCTCTTAAGTGAGGAGATGGTGACCCGAGCCAGGCCATCTACACTGTGAGCCGCGGGTGTGACGTGTCTTCGCCTATAGGGCCTCTGAATGAGCCCATTATAAGTGTAACGTTCAGGTCTCGCTTCCCTTTGCCGAAGGGCATTTTTATTTCTTCTTGTTTCACGGCAGGCGCCGCCAAGCGGTCAGTGCAGTACATTCACGGCGCGGCACCCGACGCGGATGCAAACGCAACAAGCTGCTTCGTTATTGCCAGGGGTTGGACTGTCGATTTTTATTTTCTGGCACTTCGGCTGAAGTTTTCTTGGTGCTCATTTCACAACGCAAATTTCGCTGTTTTGTTTTCTTTTTCGGCGAATAATATTTCATGCAGATGAATTATCGTGTTTTTAGGTACACCAATTTTATATTTATGTGTGGTCCAAATTTGTCTTCTGAAACTGCCTCTTAGCCATGGTGGTATCAAGCACACTACATTTCTCGTGGGAGAAACTTAACCAAGTTAGCTGCCCTGAGATGGCGATCAGAGTGAACAAACAACGCTTCGCTAGCAGATTCCGAAGAGGTGGAGCCCCTCTCAACCAAGCAGCTGCCCTAAGATGGTCATCAGCGTGCACACAATTTCGCCTGGAGGCTCGAAGTCGTGAGACTGAACGTCAAGGGTATGATAATATCACTGAATAGAAGTGAGAGAAATGCTATATAGTCCTTCTCAACCCGAAAAAAACATCAATAAGGGCTTTCTTGCGACGCGAACACTGCATACCTTTCTGACCCGCCCTCACCTCAGTGTAAACGCTCTCCTCATGAGAGGAGCACCAGCCTTAAAAGAATAAGGAAGAATAAAGTAGTAAAAAAATCACAGAACGGTTACGAGTGTATAACGTGAATGTGTGAGCGTAGGCTGTGGTGGGAGACCAAAGAAAGAAGCCTAGCGCTAGGGGGCGCATGTACCCATCCTTGTCCGACGTTGGGGTTCCAACCACCTAACGCAGCCGAAGCGGACGGCCAAGCCACTGGGCCACCCGTCGCCTGCTACCTTCTTTCCCTCTTTCCTCTCTCTCTCTCTTTCTCTCCTCTGAGGCAGGTGGCGCTGCGGACGCCGACGATGATGACGGCGCGAACGAAACAAGAATGAGCTAATGAGAGCTCACGCTCTACAACACAAGAAGGTCAAGAGTCTACAGCGATGCAGACGAAGACCGAACGCTAAACACTTAATGGACCAAATAAAGTTTTTCTCTCTCTCTCTACAACACAAAGTGCTGCGTGCACGCCTCCCTGTGAATAACCCAATCCATAGCACCAGTCTACAAAGTTGAATAGCAGCAGAACAAAGCAACCTTGCAGGCATCCGGTATAACAGGTAAAATCGCCGAGAGGTAGACGTCCGAGAGGCATCAGGTGCCCTGCGCGCTATTGTGCCGATGTCGAGAGTGCCCCAAGGAAGACGTTTTACAACACTTGTTAATAACAAGGGTTATACCGCAATATTGCAAACGCAGTTTTGAAAAAAAGGTATTTACAGGGCTGCTCTGAAGAATTACCGTTATCAGGAAAAATCGAAGCCCGAAAGCCTATCATTCTAATTCCTGCATCCGCCACCACGTGACGCCGGTGTGTAAGTTTAAACAACGGCTTCTGTCTTCGAGGCTGCAACCAGATATGCCGCCGCATTAAGTAGAAGTACCACATTTCGCACTCCATTGATAGCACCCAAACAATGTACTCACCGGACTTATAAATTATAAGGTTTTCAATTCATCCCGACAGCGAAATTTCGTACTTGCACGAATAAATTCGTACAAAACATTCCAGCTATATGATCGTGTGATGGCCAGCATGATTTCTTTAACAGTGAAGCCTGCCCTTTTCACTCTAATAACGCTCACCAGCGTTAAATGAGCGATAATTATCACGGCCATCAGTACATCTGGTTGGGCTGCGGCATCCATGAAACATCTTACACAAGCGAGTCGACACTGGCGACATGTATCAGCCCATGCCACTAAACCAAGTATAAAATTTTTAAAAAAATGTTACCATATTTCGCTGCTGTGAGCTAGAGGTGATGCAGAGGTGTCCACGATTATCTATCTCTCCACACCAGGCGCTTACGATGCATCGAAAAAAAGTGAAAACATAAAAAGCAGCGCGAGAAAAAACATTAACCCGTAATTAACAAAAGCACAGCGCTGCTCTGGGTGCTGAAGGACATAATAAACTTGTTTACCTCATATTATGCGATATTTACCGGCGATATAGTGAGTGGCCGTGACTACAACTCGTCTTTAGTTCAAGACAATGCTCTGCTGTGTGGCATAGACGCAGATGCGAAAAATTAAATGCTGCAAAAATGCCTGCAGCGTTCGAAGCTTTGCTTATATGATGGAAAGCGTTGACTGGTGAGTGCTTGCCAAAAACAAGTTTTATGGGCACTCATGTTTAGCTGTGCAGGCACACGCGGTGCAAAGATGGAGCCATCAGCTAAATTACTAAAGCATGAAGGGCAAAGA
The DNA here is from genome assembly GCF_052857255.1 of Amblyomma americanum. Classification (NCBI taxonomy): domain Eukaryota; kingdom Metazoa; phylum Arthropoda; class Arachnida; order Ixodida; family Ixodidae; genus Amblyomma; species Amblyomma americanum. The sequence continues at coordinate 54,095,930 of NC_135502.1, forward strand.
GCGCCAGTTTTGGGATATTACCATTTACCACAAGTCACGAGATGTCGCGATGCTCACCAGAAACATGAGACACACTCCAGGCTGATTACGGCGACGTATCTGAATTAACAACTACGCTGTCCCAAGCGCTGAAATGCGACCTTTCTCCGCACAAGACTTGCAGGGATAAACGTTCGTTTTTTTCGAACGAGGCGCTCTGAAGTCATACTGCTGATAACGACATCAAGTCGACGTAAGAAGTATGCTTTTGCACCAAGTTCCTTTTACCACAGGTACCATGAGACTTACTATCTGCACTATAAGAGTAAATCATCTGTTTTCCGACAACGCTGTTAAATTTCGTTAAACCGACTCCAGCAAGGAATATTGTTATTTTAGGAACATTTCGTAAAATTGCAGTTAAAGACAACACCGAAGAATCCCTGAGCAAAAAGAAGGATCTTTCAGTCGTTAATGCTAAAAAAAAATTCATCAGCCAGCTGGGAGGTGTCTATCGTTGAGCTTCTGATATGAGGCAAAGAAACGATCACTATCTATGTGACAGCACTGAAATGGAACACGGGAACTATGCACATTTCATGCCGATAGGGCTGCAGTAACAGCATGAATTAATTAAGTTCGATCAGAATATCGGCACAGAAGGACAGAGCTTGCACAACCTGAATAAGACCTCAAGCACTTTTTTAAGAATAAAGGAAGACAACGAGAAATAAGGAACTATAGCTATAGTTCAAAACAACATCTACATTAACTACGTGTCGAATTCTAACAGTAGCAGCTACGCTCAAGAGCCGGTTCTATCAGATTATTTAAAAGGCACATTAAAAAATGCACGCAAAGAAGATGCCCAGATAGGTGGAAAGGGGTGGTATTTGCTTGTATTTTTTTAAATGATGGCAGCTTTAAACTACTCTGACTTGCACAGCACGGAGTCAATAATCTGATGCTTTCAAACGATAAAGTTGCTAAACCTTCGTTCTCAGCATTTTTTCCTTATTCCTTGAGTAGACGAGTACCAGATCTATTGTCTTGAGCTGCTTAAGATACTTCAATTACGAAAATATCTCAGATCACAGAGCGCTAGTGGAGGTTATTCCTTGAAGAAGTTTGAAGAAGATGAAGAAGAACGACAAAAAAAACTTCAAGAAACCATGCTTCACAAACTAGCCCCACAACGTGTTTTGTTAAGGTTCTTCCTCAGCTGCTAGACCAGGATTGCAATTATACTCCCGTTCTGTTGTGAATATAAAGCAGTTGCATCGCAAAGGCGAGGACTGTATGAGGAGTTATTCTTTCTTTGACTTTGGGAAAATAAAGACGACGCCTGAAATGTATTCATTACTCATCTGTAGACATGGCTAGTCTTTAAATACCTGTCTTCTCAAGAAGGCAAAAGGCGTCCTGGACGGGTTAAGAAATGCGTACTGGCATGATATGAGTATAACGAATGTCGAGTTAGGTAACTTATTCCTCTAGGCACTAAAGGTCGAGAGAAGTACAGATGCCGTACTTCACCAAATACTTTGAAGACGGATATTTGGTACAGGGTATGTATTTGGCATTTGTTATGCTAAAATAGCGCTGCACAGGGTCAAAAGAAATTGCGCAATTAATTTTTTATTGTTTATAATGTATCACAGCGGCAAAACTGAGAATCGACCGCAGATTTAATCAATAAACTAGAGTTGCCTTCGCAGCGTCATCCCTTTCCCCAACGTGGCGCACATTACCTGGGTGTAGGGCGATGACCACGCAGCGCCAATCGCCAGTTTAACCAGCCTACACAAACAAACGGCAGGGTCCTGATAGGTACATAAAAAATATCTGTAAAACGAAAGTAATCAGAATGTGCTAGCCAAACTACTAAAAAAAATACGCAATGCTTATGCTATCCTACGTAAATCATTAAACTCAGCGAAATTGTACGCGAAGTGATGCTAGCTGCACTTTTGCGTCTGGCTAGATTTTTATCTTACAGCTATCGCCGAGTTTAACTATTTATGCAGGATAGTGCAAACGTTACTTAATTTTTAAACAGTGAGTACCAGTTCACCCATTTTATTACAGCACGAAAGTGTACAGTTTATTACACGCGTTCAACCATTTCACTGTGTAGTGCGTGTCGACGGTGCGTCACAGTTAAATAGGAACGTCACTCCCGTGCTCGTAGTCACATGCGTTTAGTTGCATTCTACGCACCTTTATTAGTTAGGAGCACGCATTACACTTGCGCACGCATCTTCTCTGCATTGCGTGTGCTGTAAATGGGAAAGCACGACACATATAGGGTGCGTTCCAATACCACCGAGTAGACGGCTACTGAGACGTCTTGCCGGACAGCCACCATCTTGGGGCGCGTTCCATTTCTCACGAAGCCGTCTAAGATCATTGCTTCACCGAAGTCAGCATCGATGCTAGCTAACTTCCTGTCTAAAAATGGCAGAGTTGATGAACGCGGATGAGCGAGTCGTGATCTTCCACTCTTCGCGGGCGCCGAAATGTGAGTCATTCCGTTAAGATAGTTGCAAGGCAAACTAGTGGCTAATTTAGCAGGCTTCGTGGACGGGCGATTCCTAGCCGTGATTCACGCAGGAGAGAATCGTGCGGTTGAGAGCTTTGCTAGAGCAGCGGACGGTGTCGGTCTGTTTACTTGGTCTGTTTATAATCTGACGATGCCGGCTCTTAGCGCTTTGATTTTATTATTAAAACTTGTCGCTGCCTTTGGATTCCTCGCTGGCAGTCAAGACGGCTGGCGTAACGGCATACAAATGTCCTTTTTTTTGTTGCTGTATTCGCTGCATCAACTCTATCGTGCACATTATTTTTTCGTATCTACAGTCTCAGAACAGACACATCTAACGGTGCCGGCACGTTGCGCCTTGATTTTAGCCTGTGCAGGATTAAGGCTCGCTGCTTTATTTAGGTTCCTCGCCGTCGCCGAGTGCCACTTATGGCAGACAGCAGGTTTAATGGCACGTATGTGTTTTCCTGTTGCAGTGTATATTAGCCTATCGCATTTCGCGCATATTGATTACGGTCTTTCATTTTCTCTCTTATGTTTGCAGGACCGTCTGGACGAGCACGTTCGAGGAGCATGTACAGTTTAGCATCAATAATAAGAGTAATAGCATATGTCGTTAGCGTCGTCTTCGGAGAGCGGGCCCATTGCGCAATTAAGCACTACGGTCTGCTACAAGTATTAAGCAAAAGTTGGATAACGTTATTAAGTTGGATAACGTTCATGATGAAAAAATAGCGCATAAGGAACACAAGTGGCGGAAAGAGAACAGACAAGCGCTTGTCTGCGTCGTTCCCTTTCCCCTTTTGCGCTATTTTTTCATCATGACTGCTACAAGTAGACTGACCGATAGGCGCTGCCGCCAGTCTGGTTTACGCACAAAATTATTGCAGCAAAAAATGTGTAAACTCTAAAAGACTCGTTTTTAATGTGCATTATTTCCAAGTTTAAGAAAAAATGCAGTATAACAGTCCATAAGTCTTAAACTGTACCTTTTTATGCCGCGGGGCGGCGTGAGCAGTAGACAAGTTCCAACATGTGAACATGTAGACGGCTTCCTAGACGTCACACTGGACGTTGTGGCAGACGACGAGAGAAATGGAACGCACCCTTAGTTTGCCGTGCCATAGCTTCCCTGAAGTGCACGCACACACAGCGGCGCCACCTAGTGAAGAAGTCAAGCACATCAGCGCTAACTTGACGAAACCTTTTATCCGTAATTATTGATGGTAAGGGGGGGAGGGGGGGTTCATTGCGGGCCTTTTTTTTTGCACCAAGAAGAAAAACTACGTATGCAAATAGAAGAAAATGTAAAAGTTGACAAAATACTGGCTGACTGCTTTCCCCGGGAGTCGTTGCTATGACCGAAACACATAATGCATGCGGTTAGGCTTAAGAGCTTGAAAATCGCCAAATTATCTGGAAAGCTAGAGATCGCTGTCACTTACACTTTTACGTGTGGACGAAAGTGTGCGAAGTAAAAGCGAACGCCACCATACAGAGCGATCTATCGCGTCGAGGAACGGAGCGGCGATATTTAATTGTTCCGAAGCGGGCGAGCAGAGCGCCGCCATCTTGTCAACGCATCCCATAACGTGCCCGTAGCGTGCGTACGCCCACAAGACGCGGTGACATACGTAGTGTTCTGCGCATGCGCATTTGTTACCCGCAGAGTCACTGCGTACGCTCAGCTGAAAGCGTCTAACAGACGCCTTTCACAAGGCCCGTAACGCTTGCTTGCCAGTACCACCGTCTTATTATTCGTGAAGCGGTTGCTTATGTATCCTATGTCGTTAATCACTAGATCTCCTTGAAACACAAAGTCAATCCCCATTGACCGGTTGGCGGCTACGCCGTCGCAAAGATCAACGCTGCTCCGTGTTGCCCCGCTGACGATTTCGCGCGCATTCCCGCTCGAGTTCCGGCGAGTACAGACGTCTCGCCTGTTGCTTTCGTTGTTTCGCGCGCCGTCGTTCGCCCATACCGCTTGCCCATCGTCCGACGTCGGAACTTTGCGCAGCATCTTATATAGGCGTGGCTTAAGTCCGTGCCCTAAACTTCACCCTCACTTCGTTCCGTCCGCGCATCGCCGTCTCTGACGTTCCGCAGCGTCATCCCGTGGCGAAGCCCAGACTTGAGCCGGTTGCGCCTGTGAAACATGTGAAGTGGCCTACGCGTGACGCTCCTTGGAAGACGGCCCATAAACAGCTTTCGCTCTAATAGACGGGCAAGGGAAGAGTTTCGCTGACTGTTGGATTCCTTCGTGTACTTCGCTGTAGTAGTAAATATTACACAAAGAGAACCCATTAAAAGCCTACAGCGCATCCTGGTACACGTAGAAGTAGCGTGCCGTGGTCTTCATACGCAAATGACGCCCAAAGTCCGTACCCAGAAAAAAAATTCCGCGGAGCATGGATTGCAGTCATCAAATCGGCGTGGATAATCGGTCTTTAAACCATCGTGCCTGGTCACGAAAAGCTGCGTCAGTCAATGTTTCATACTTTTCAAGTGCGTTCTCGTGCAAATAGGCAAACTAGTCCACATTTACCTAACCACAACTGTCCTTGGATGTCTCTTTGCAGGTTAACCGATGCAGCGGCGAAGGCGAGCAGGCAGTATTTCGTACAGGGCTCTATTCCAATAACTAAAGCAGAAGGAAAAAAGTACAAGAAAGAAAATTACAATCAACGAGAAGAACAATCACGATCAGCCTCAATCGCCTAATTTCAATCTGCTGAGTTAGGGCCACGAACGCGCTCCTCGGCAGACGGAAACAATCAAAAACCTAAAATATGAGCGAAAGGAAGAGACGGATTAACCAGGATCAAGCCCTCTCTCCTTGAAATGTGAATCGAACACTTACTCGCATTAATATCACAGTTTTCTCCTCGTCTTGTCTCAACTCGCACCCCCCGAAAGACGTTTCTAGTCTTGCCGCTGCCAGCCGCACATACAACTTTGACTGCAAATCCCAGCTTTCCTCAAGACCGGCGCTCAAAATCTTCTATTAAAATCCTTGCAACAAGATACCGAACACACAAGGGCTGAGCGCTGTGAAAGTACGATCACTAGAAATGTTTTTTTTTACTGTCCACCTGTTATCAGCCCAGCCATTACACGACGATACTGACACTGGTTGTCGTGCTCACTGCGAAAACAGTAGATGAGGCAGCAATAATAATAATAATAATAATAATAATAATAATAATAATATTAATAATAATATTAATAATAATAATAATAATAATAATAATTGGTTTTGGGGGAAATGAAATGGCGCAGTATCTGTCTCATATATCGCTGGACACCTATATATGAGACAGATACTGCGCCATTTCCTTTCCCCCAAAACCAACTATTATTATTATTATTATTATTATTATTATTATTATTATTATTATTATTATTATTATTATTATTATTATTATTATTATTATTATTATTATTATTGTTATTATTATTATTATTATTATTATTATTATTATTATTATTATTATTATTATTATTATTATTATTATTATTATTATTATTATTATGGGCTCATCTACTGTTTTCGCAGTGAGCTCGACAACCAGTGTCACTATCGTCGTGTAATGGCTGGGCTGATAGGAGGTGGACAAGTAGATGAGGCCATGAAAAGTGAAATCGGCGGTTCACACGTATCCCGTCATGAATAGCTTACATTTATATGTAAAAAAACGTCCCGGCAACGTCTCCATAATGCGCTCGCGATATGGCTCCTTCTAGCATTCTATGCCTCTGCTGAGATATAACACTTAGAAAACCGTGAATGCGTAATGCGCAGATCTACTGAGAAACAGAAGGCACCCCCCCCCCCCCCCAAGAAGAAAAAAAAATAACAGATGAAAACTGAGCATTGTGATCACGACCCTGTTCTTTGCTCCCTTCCGTGGCCTGCACCGCCTTGAAAGCTTGCCACCGCTAGCTATTCCCTAGACTCTCTAGTGGCGCGAACAGGCTCCTACACTTTTACCAAGGCATCAAATGAGGCCTACAGTCTTGCAGCGATACGTTTATCCCAAATACTTCCTTTAAATGGCGTCAGTAATAGCACGCACCAGCACCAGTGACGCGAATTGCGAGCTTTGAATGAATCATGCAACGCTGACGTTCGGAAGCTAAAAGTCAGAAAATTCGCTTTTCCTATCGCGCTGTAAAATGAGACATATTTAGCAGCAACCCAAAAGCACTTCCTCCGTGTTCCTCGTTTCTGCAGACTGCCGGGACAGTTATCTCGCAGCAGGCTTCGAGTCACTCCAGAGCTCCCTTCAAAGGGCACCCGTCTGGCTTCCCAAGTGGCGGCTTCGCCGTATCGCATCGCGCAACATAATGGCTTCTAATCTCGTACTGGGGCAAAGTGGCATTCTGTTATTGCGGTCGGCTGTGCTCGAAACTCGATTCGGCCCGTGTTGCGTGCAGTGTTTTGGGCGCTACACATCACGTCAGCTCATCAACGAACGAATCGACAAAGCTGTCCGCTTATGAGAGCCACGTGTTACTCACCATCACCTTGCGCCGTCGTCGCCAATCGTGATTGGTCAGTGCAAGGAATCCGCCCAAACACGAACCGAATCCAGCCCTGACTGGCTGGCTCCATACGAACCCGCGCAATACTGCGCCGTTTTAAGAAAACGCAGGGACGTAATTTCGCTGCATCGTTCTTTGCCTCAGATATTTCTCTCTCCTTCCTAATGCGCTCACCCGAAATTACCTAGGACGAAGCGCGGTATAGACCATTCTGGTTTCTATACCGTGGATGCGGCTTATTTAGCACTCGATCTTAACGCGGCATTTTTGGGTCTTGCTTTTAAAGCACTTTTGACCTCCCCCGTAAGCACTATGTGATCCAGGCGCCCACATCGCGAAGAAAGCCCTCCAGACGCGTGTGTTCAGTTTCGCGGCCGCCGGTAAACGACGTTGCATTTCCTCTTGAATCATGAGGTACCTCCGGTCGACTTCAGAGAGCTCGCACATGTTTCTTGCGTCGTTTCTTTGTTTCGGTGCCTTATGGTGGGCCTTATCTACATATAAGTTCCACGTTTCGGCACTCATTCAAAAGGCCTTGCGTAATGTCGTGCGAAGGGCTTTCAAGAAGGCAATAAATATGAAGCAAGCTCGGCCTCGCAGTTCACTGGTGAAGTCTCATTTTACGTTTTCTAGCCGGGGCCACAGCGCTGCGTAGGTGGCGCCACTGCCGAAAGGAGCGCTACAAGCAAGCGCATGTCGAGCGTGGGCTGAAGTGTTCTCCTCTGAACCCGCACTTTACTCTCTGGCCTTTAATAGCCAACATGAAAACTTGCTCATATGGCAGGCTTTCGCTCTACCAGTGCTCTTGTTGCGCGGGAGACATATTTGCATTGACTTTTAGCGAAGCTGCGGCAAGCTCGGATCTTCTTACGCTTTTGCAATGCTTCAATCATCTTAGATACGCGGCCGATGACTTGTCGGATACTTCGCGAAGCTCCCACGAGTTTTTTGTGGCAGGACTTTAGGAATACAAGTCTATTTCGACTCTGCCCAAAATTCTTGTCTCAAATGGGTTGGCGTCAAGTTCTTTCTTATTTGTGAGTTTTCAAGTATGCTTTCGCTCTTCTGCCTAATGTTTAGCCGATAAAACTCAGTGAGATGGAAAGAAATCTCCAAAAGCACAATTCAAAAAGTAGTTCCCCGGCGCAAAATAAGGCTGCCCGAAGGGTAGCTATCGCTACAATAAACTTACTTCTCGCACTAAAGTGCAACGACCTCAACTACCGTTAACCCTACCTTTCGACTTCTTCGTGCTGTCACGGCGGCCCTTTTCGTGGCAACACACTACAAAATCAGTTCATTGCCCCGAATTCAAAAATAAAAAGACAACTGCCTCGACCAGTAGTGGAATTCGGCTGGTCACACTGAATTTCAATAAATAAAATACGACGGTAAATGAACAGAGCCGAATAACTCGCGCACGGAGCAGGGCACTGATTGACGTCCGCATTACGCTGGCAGCATCGTGAGTGAAGAGAAAGCGAAAGGTGGGGAAAAATAATGAAGAAAGTCAAGGCCCGGCCGCCAAAGACTTCACCAGTTCCAACTCATTAGGCATGCTGGAACAAAAGCGTCCCTCGCCAGACGAAGCAACGGTGAAACGAAAGAGCTTCCGCCGCTGTAGAAACGAGCTCCTTGTCCACCTCCGCTCAGCGCCCAGTTATCTGCTGCTCCCCCGCAGACCCGAGCGGCGTAGGCGCGTGCGACAGAGTCCCTTTTTTCTTGAATAAGTAAATGTTTGCGAGCTGCCGAGGCCAGTCAAGCGAGACGCTTTAAGTGCATTCCGGCGTCTCGCAACTTCTCTTTGGGTCTTAACCGTGGCGAACTTTGTGTGATGCACAGGCACGCGCTCTGCGCGAAAAACTACAATCCTTGTGGCACGAGCCGCCGCTTCTCTTCGCCGCTTCTTTATTTTTCTTTCTAGTTTTGTACTTTCTCGCCTTGTTGATGTGCTCGAAGAAAATGCTTTTTTTTTTCTCTGCTCTTTCTGATACTATCACTCCAGGCTCATCCTTCATCTGCCCAGAATGACTTCTCTGGCTGTGCCAAAAATCTCCAGCTCATTCAGAAGGGATGGCATTTACATTTAAAAGACGCGTAATACTCGTATTCTGGAACAAACACGTCTTTCGAGCGCGGCTGAATTCTTTACTAGCTCTTGCAACTGCGCTTCTAATGCGGCTTCCATCTCAAATCCCGAAGCAAACTATCTTCAAACTAGCCGTTCATGGAAGTTGTGTCTAGGACTTTTCTCTCTCTAGCGCTCGGGGCCAAGTTCCGTTAATAATGCATTATTCGAAGAAATTGATAAATTTCGAATTTATTATAATATGTCTTCGCTCTTGTTCTGCTACCGAATTTGTATTCACTAGTTAATCTCGCGTAAATGATCGAGGAATGTAAGGAAAGTTGGATGGTTGTTGCTCTAGCATTTCCGCTCTGATAAAGGGCGAATGGTTAACTTTTTTCTTTTTATCAGCAGTCCAACGTTCTAAATACGGCTGCTCCCGCAGGCGGAGGCTATGCTGCTAATTGCACTTCAACATTTCATTTGCGGAAAGCTTTCTGGAGATCCTCCAGATAATTTGGCTCACATTAACTATCACAGCAATCTCGAATGGAATTCTCTACGAATACAAAATACAGCACTGGGCACCAGAATAGATAAATAAAGGTAGCCATTTCGTCATTCTTCACGTGAAGCTTCATCACCATGGTTTCGGAAGCGAAGCCTTGTCACAAAGCATCTTCTTCCTTTCTTGTTCAGATATCAAAACAACGTCACTGACGTCATTAAACGTTATCTATATTTGACCACAGCAAGCCCTTTTGTCTTTGTTATGCGCAAAATATTTGCTATCTCTAAAGGAAGCTGTGAAATAAAAGTGCACACTATTTTTAAAGGTCACAAAAGAACTTTATATATACGGCGAAAGTTGAAAATTGCACGGGTAACCTAGCTAGGGGATTAAAAGCAGCCACGAGTTACTGTTTAGCTGCAAACGATAAAGTGAAAAAAGTGAAAGGACATCGTTCTATTAATGGCAGCGGAAAAATGAACTCACAGAGTTTACTATGGATAGCAAGCAGAAAGAAAACATCGACGACGGCTCCTAAGCCCGATTAGTCGCAGCTTCCAAAGTTGTGCGGTAACGCAAGCAATTTCAGGCGGAAGCAGGCCAAAAAGAATTGAAAATTTTGCAGTGCACGGTAAGAGCATCGTGCAAGAACCTGCGCCACTGTATCTCAATAACTAAAGCCGGCGAGCAAAAGAGTGCCATTATCTACGTTGACATCAGCAACTCTTCTTGTAAAAAAAAAAAGAAAGAAGTTAAAAGTTCAGCGGTACGTCATATGAAACTTTGTTTGTAGCTCGGGGTATCAGAATAAAATGTCCACACAGCGTAACGAGATACTGCTTGCACAAGCACAATAAAACGGGGAGACACATGAGAATGTGACAAAGGAGATAAGTAAAGACGACGAAAGGAAGGTTCAAGTCATCTTCAAATCCAGTTTAAACCGCAGATGCTAAACTTAGCTGCATGAAACGAAACCTTGCAAGCTAAATAAAAGGCTCGTGTACAGGCTCCTAAGAATCATTATTTGTAAAGAAACGATGAGAGCATGCCTTAGTCTAATACCCCTGTCACACGGCCAGTTTCAATGACCACCGAGTCGAGGGCCTTCATAATTCTCAATCACGATCGAACTTGTAAGAGTTGTGTCGCTGCTACACGGCAAATCTCAATGGCCATTGAAATGGTTCTCGTGTCTTACGCCAAGCTTATGTGGCTCCACAATCACTGCTTTGGATTTTGCAAAAATAACAAAAATATTTGATAAATGTATACTAAGTGCTGAAATACACGCATACGCGAATGTCGTTTAAAAAATATTTAATTGCACGTGCACGAAGGACAGATGCAGACATTGCTGTAGCTAGTCTAATACAAGACGAGCCAAACCAACCCAGTCCAACTGCGTCGGAGCGCTGCTTCGTCAGGCTTAACACCTGGAGAATCGTCTTTATATCTGAAAAACAAAAACTATTTGTCTCTTGAAACTTTATGCGACGGTAAGAATGGGCAAATCGAAGGCGAATGCAAAAGTTTAGAACACGATATTGCTTTGAGGGATTAGCGACTAAGCTGTTGTCGCTGTGAAGCGGGCGGGCAGGGCGCCGCCATATTGTCAACGCTAAGTACGCAAGCAACGCAAAGACCGCAACGCAAAATTAATGCGCTTAATGCGCTTAAAACCAGACCGATACAATTTAAAAATTATTTTACAGACTGCCTGCATTAAAGTTTATGCGAATAATGTTTGTTCATGCTTTTGTACCGTGAATGTATCGTGTACGTAAGTGCGCTTGGCGCCTCTCGAAGCAAAGCTAGCAACCTTGGACAGCGCTCGAAGGCCCTCGAAATCTCGATGGAGTTCCGCGCTGCTCCGTTGACTCGATAGACTATTGACTCGGTGGCCATTGAAACTACCCGTGTAGCAGCGCTCGATCGCCTTTGAGTCGATAGACTATCTATTCGAGGGCCTTTGAAATGCCCGTGTGACAGGGGTATAAACCGGGCCTCCAATCAAGAGAGAGAGGCATAATTTTAATCATCAACTGTGTATTATTCACCGAGGAGGGAACAGGCTTGCTCTACCAGGACCAGTTGGCAAAACTTGTCAGTGGCGTCCATAACTCGACTGTTGTATAGAAGCCCTCTTACCAGGAATTCGGTGACATCGGTCTAGATCCTTGCTGTGTAGAGCACTCGTTATAAGAAATTCGGGAGAGTGTACAGATCACTGCTGTGCAGAGGAATCATCAGGAATTCGGGACATCGGTCTAGACAATAGCTGTTGAGAGAACTCGTTATCAGGATTAGAAACATCGGCCTTGATCAGTTGCTTTGCGACCACGTGGCCTATGAAATGAAACAAACTTATTTACCTGAGAGCTGTCATGTTAGACCACTCAGATACAGTCCGAAGTGTACGTGCGCGTGGACGCATTGGTTAACCCTACAACGTGACATGGGCTAACCGTGTTGCGAAAATGTCACTTTTGGCCAATTTTTCTCCTTATTTCCACATACACAGCACTTAACACCGGAAAGTCCTGTCCCTTTTTTATGTTTGAAGCAACTCGTTAACATTGAATGAAGCTGTAGACTCCTCGAAAATTGTATTTTATCACCTGAAACGCCTCTAAAGTTCTCGTCCTTTACGTAGACATCCCTCGCTTAAACTTTGAATGATTTTGCACAAAATGTTAGGCAAATTATCGAGACGCCGCAGCTTTGTACGTGTGCGGGCGATCTCCTAGAACCAAAGTAGTGGACAAGAACCCAGTTACTAGTTATACAAAAAAAAAAAGAATTCGTCCATTGCAGTGCCTTAGGCTGCAAGGCATAGCGGCGCTAACTAGGTGATGTCACTAGTTTCTGATAACGTATCGTTGTATTATGCAGGACATACTAGTGTACGATGGAGCATTTAAAATCAAATGAAGCGTTTCAGAGAAGTTAAACGAAGTGTACATGGTAAGCTGCTGGTTCCTTTTGCCATTGTTCCCAACAAACGGTTGGGTCAGGGAAACTAAGTGGCATCATCTGCAAGCGTGTTGCAGATGCGAGACTTCTCTACAATGGCTTCTCTACCGTGTGCTTCGCTTTCCCAGACGTTCCATACGAAAGCAAAGAACACGGTCAGGGTGCTGGCACCTACTGTGTACTGGTGGTAACAAGATTCCAACCCGGTACCTGCCACAGACGATGTACACGTTCTGCAGCAGGGCCCAGTGCCAATACGTATCCATTATCGTCTTTGGTTTGGTATGCATATACATTATCTTTACCATTCAATTGTACACAAGCCTCGCGTTCCTTTGTGAAATTTGCGGAAGTCGAAGAACCTCTCTTCATTTTCGATGACGGCGTGTGAAGACTTTAAAGCGAGAATATTTTCTTAAGGTGAGTGCGAAGCCAGAGACAAATAAAACTTCGGAGCTGAAAAAAACAACATTTACTAGCAGCAGTAAGCAGTAGTAAGAAGAAGTAAAAAAGCAGGAGCAAAAGCAAGCAGTAGTAAGCCGATTAAGATGTGTCGCTTACAGATTATCCCAGCAAAAAGGGTGTGCCAGGCTACACTAAGCTGTTAAAAAGGCTTTTCAGACCTTAAAGGCAAAATGCAGCGGCAAGGCGAGTGGCAATCGTTCATTAGTAGTAAAGCAAAGAGTTGAGCTAATGGGTACATTGTTCGACTGCAAACACATCGCCCTCCTTGCCCTTCTTTTTCGTCGCTTGTCGCGGCCCTGAGTTAATAGTAATTAATCGTTCATCGTGTCTCACTTTGGGGTGCTTGTGGAACTTGCAGCGACCTCAAGTTCCGCATACGAAAACAATGCGGTTCCGGTGTTCGTGCGACCAGCCCGAAACGTATACTGAACCCACGACCTTGTAAATCGACCTTGTAAATGCGAGATGCGTCAGTTTCGTGGCTCAGAGCATTAGCGTTGAGATGTTTCCTTCTTATCATTCGAGGCGAGGCTAGGCGAACTGAAGAATATATTGACAGCGTGCGCAGGCCACGCGAGATTCATAATGAAGAGACTGTTTTTCCCAGTGCCGATTATAAAGCAGTAATAAAGCTCTGGGCACTGCCTGCAAACTGATCGCTATTTATATTTGTGCACCAGCGTTGTGGAGCCCAGGTTTTCTTAGTTTTAAACAGAAAGCTGTTAAAACCATTTCAGGAACGGGAGCACGAGCGACAACACGCTCTGGACTGCAAGCGACGGGCGCGACAAGATGCGCAGAAGCGTGCCCAAGAAATGACAACGGCGAAGTGCGGGACTCGTTCCATCGTGCCGTAAGAAGCCAGCGCGCTGCACTTTAGCAGTTACAAGGCACTAACCTCTGGCATGTATTAGACAGCGAAAAAGAAATTTTGCGCATGCTCGCACGCACACAAACGTACGCAGACGCACGCACACACACGCATGCACACTTTAACGTCGTTTCACTAACCATGTGGCGCTCATGCTGCGCAAACATCGACGACTGAGCGTCGTCTTCGCGAGTGCCACTGCGAGCCAGAGAGGAAGCTAATAGCGCTCGGCGCACCCATTTGGCTGAAGTTCAACTAGAACTCACTTCGCAGCTACAATCACACGTACAAATGGGCAAAACTCTTCTCTAGAACACGTTCCGGGCGTGTTCCGGGAGGAACACGCGATATCTGGCGATAACATTTGGTTAAGAATGATCTGGACGTAAGCATGTGCAATTAAACTCACAAGATTTTATCGTTATTTGATTGCGTTCTTGGTCGAAGCGGGCATGGGAGCTGCTGAACACACAGTTGGGTCGTTCTAGACAAGTGTTTTGCCCCCTGTACAGGCCTGCAACTGTAGATGCGACAGATGTCACGCGAGAGGCTGTAATTTCCTTTTATTCAAGTTTCACCCTCGACATAGTGTGACTTGCAAAAAAACAAAAAAAAACAAAGGAAGAGCAGTTGCCAATCCACCAAACGCAAAAATCAAAAATATTTATTTATTTTTTTTGCTATCAGTATCTTTACCAGTGAGAAATGAACGAAGACGCTTGCAGCCGACTAGGTGTGTGTTGTTTTTTTTTCGAAAATCATAGGAGACACTTAAGCGCCATCTTAAGGGTACGACGCGACAGCGTCATGGATTAATTCCCATACATGCAGAGGACAATTCTCTGGTTTAGATTCATAGATCCCTGGCAGTCCTCATACCCCTGCTGGCGGAGCGATGCAGTGGTTCAGCGGTGCGTCACTGCCCTGCGACGGCAGGTGCTCCCAGCGGTGGGCCTTTTGCGGCACAGGTTGCTCTTCCCGTGTGACTAGTCATAGTTTTAACTGCCACCTGCCACGGTGGGTAGCTTGCTCACTAATAATAATAATAATAATTGGTTTTTGGGGAAAGGAAAAATGGCGCAGTATCTGTCTCATATATCTTTGGACACCTGAACCGCGCCGTAAGGGAAGGGATAAGGGAGGGAGTGAAAGAAAAGAAGAATAGGTGCCGTAGTGGAGGGCTCCGAAATAATTTCAACCGCCTGGGGATCTTTAAAGTGCACTGACATCGCACAACACACGGGCGCCTTAGCGTTTTTCCTCCATAAAAACGCAGCCGCCGCGGTCGGGTTCGAACCCGGGGCTTGCTCACTAACCGGTGGGCAGGTTGTGATGACGACTCAAGGTCACGTGGCCTAGGTAGCCCGCCTGCCTCCTAGCCTCTAGGTTGCTCTCTGGGGACCACCTGCTAGAGCCATGCCCGCGAATTTTCGCTCACAATGCCGACCACACCGACGCCGACAACGCCGGCATCAGATTTTCTGCGCAACGGGGCCCTTAACGCTGTCGAGCTTAAGCGGCTCCTTCTGTTTGCTTACAAAACCCGCGTCGCCACAGCCACTTGTCTAAAAGATCAGCTCGAGAATTCTTAGGCGCACTTCGCGAACAGCCTCCTCTCCCCGCATCTATAGGACGGCTGTACAATGATATTCGACAAAATGTTTCAAGAGCACGTTTTCCTTGCCAGTGGCGTGCAACCCTAAGCTTTAGCCATGCTTGGGGCGTCATCTAGGCCGTTGCAGTGACAGAGTTCGAGATATTTCGCGAAGCTGGCTTTCAACACTTCGTATGAAATAACCAGCTTTGACAGGCAGAGAAATGATTTCGTTTCGTTTTCGTAACCGATATTGACATCGCACAGATCGTACCTTTTCAAGCCTGCTCGCGCGACAAGGATAGAGTGGCATGAAACAGCAACAAATGTATGCACAAAATGCTTTCAGTCTCTGAATATCGTACCTGCCCGTATCATGCGCTCTGTGATGCCTCAAGTTTTGCTGAACCTTGGCGCTCAACAGGCATGCCATGCGACTTGTTACTATATCCTGGTACAGACAGGGTCCTATAATTTTGTAACCGCCTTTAAACTGCCTGAGAAGCTCTACATTTAAACCACGGATCTTTGCAGAAATCGGTTTTCAGTTACGGCAGGCTCAGACAGTTCGGCTACCTTTCCTTTCTTCGTCCAAGCTCCGAAGTTAAGAAAACTTCTAAAATAAAGAAACGTGACGATTTCATAAAACAGGAATTTTCTTCCAAGAAGTGAAATTTGGAGTCCGCACACAACGGTCACTGAATTTCATTCGTCTGTTGACTCTTGTTTGTCCTGCTTGATTTTTTTTTTTTGCAGACAAAAGCACGTGTATACAACGAGGCTGCGTGTATTCCTCACGTGCTCAGCGCGCTGCCGACGTCACCCATGACGTCAATGTAAAAACACTAATGCGCACTTTTGTAGATGCTATTTACCACGATAAAAGCAATTTGTTTTCTTTACCTAGTTCATATTGGCTT
Source organism: Amblyomma americanum (assembly GCF_052857255.1). NCBI lineage: Eukaryota > Metazoa > Arthropoda > Arachnida > Ixodida > Ixodidae > Amblyomma > Amblyomma americanum. The sequence goes on from NC_135502.1 coordinate 54,112,401, forward strand.
AGCAAAATTACGTTGGCAACTGATCAAGCTGACACGCTTAAGCCATCATGTGAGAAATTATATGCGACTTGTTGTTCCGTCACGCTAATAGTCTGTGCGACCACATTATGGCGTAAGCCGGTATATTTCCTGTATTTCTGTGTTTTATAAGAAAGTGAAAGTACTAATGCACGGTTAAACGTTCAAATAAGCTCTTATATGCCCTATCATACAACATGTAGAGTATACCAGAACTCACTTCATTGCCGCTTAAAAGGTACATCATACTGTTATACCAGCGCACACTCTCTCTGAACAGTAACATGCAAAAGAGGTATGAGAATCTATTTTCAAGCATTTCTTATCAACCAAACGGAATCGCTAAAGATTCTACGCGTTTTTATATTACCTAATTATTCTTATTTCTCTATTGTACCTTGTAGGTATCTAATCACACATCTTTCTAATTTTGCGCTCGTAGGAAACTAGCCCTGCGGCTCCCGAGACATAAAATGAAGTTTGTCGTACTTATAACTATCTTTCGCAGCAATCAGTCAACTCTATTGCGGTTGACCATTAAATGTCCCAGAAAAGTTGGAGTTGTCGTCGTTGGATGTGGAAAATCCACGAAAAATTCCCACAGAAGCAACCAAGGTGGCAGGTGAGCCGTCTTGGTCACGGAACCTAGTCACCTCATCGAAACCTGCGAACCAGAGTGTGAGCAAACTCCCCACCACGGCAGGTGACAGCTAAAATAGTGACAGGATGCAAAAGGTTGTTCGGAAAGATGAACTTAGGTCTCACAAGCCGCACCGGTGACAGAACCTGCCACCTCAGGGCCGTGTCGCATCGCTTAACCGCTGCACCACTGCGTCAGCAGTGGATTGATGACTCCAGGGTATCTATGAATGTACAGAAGAGAGTGATCAATTCCGCATACTTTTAATGTGGATTGTAATGTCCCCTCCAATTTTTCCGTCACAGGATTTACATACTGCACGCGGGTTAATCCTACTCGCAAGCTGCACACCTCTTCCAACACACCACCACAATCAAACTCAAGGTGGGCTTCCCCCCGCCACGACCTTATAGAAGGCAAAGCAGACTTCTCAGTACCAAGCATAACAAAAGCTCCTCGAGCCAGTTTCGAAAACAACAAAAGTCGCCGTTAAGAAAACCAACATCAAAAAGGAAAGGTTAAGCGCATTACTTGGACGAACGCTATATGTTCTGTGACAAAAGAAATGCTAGCACAAGTGACTGGCTTCCGAAGCAGAAATGGGCGGGGCTTCAGTTCACGAAGCCACCAATAGCGAGGGTTTTTAGCCAGGCGCACTTTCCAGTCTCATGAAAAGTCCGATAGACAGCTGCAGTTTGAAAACCATCGCATTCTTTTCTTTTTTCTCCACTGGACTGCGTCGACAGCCGTAAGTAAAAAATGACACCGTGGTTTATTTTTGTTCTAAATAACCGCGCTACATTTCGAACCAGCGAAGATCAACCGTGTTAATGCATACAAATAGCGACAAAATCTCAGCGTTGATTCTAATTAATTGCTAAATCAGTAATGTGATCACCACCGGAAATTCCCTCCATACAAAAACAAGACGCGGAAACTAAGCATAGTTAAGGAATGCGAATAGAAAAAAGTTCCAGTCGGAGCTACCACTCTATATACAGAAGCAGCCATAGTTTTGGGCATAATGCGGCAGCAGGAGCAGCCCAGTTCTGCGAGGAATAGGACATGTGTGCAGAGATGAGCACCTCGCCTATGAGTCAAGGTGCTATACAGACGCCTATGAAGTCGCGGTGAGATGGTAGTTGACATCTGCTTTATGGCACTTTTCCAAACGCGTATTGAAATAAAGGCGAACTTGTTTTCTTTCTTTTTTTATGTAGCCTAGTCTCCACCATATTTCTGTTACCATGGCTGAGAATCCACGGCTCATGAGATGAAACGTTACTACCTCGCCCAACTTTGGGGAATTCACCTATCTCAAAAGCCGCCTTGCAGCATGGCTGTCACAAGCACTGCTGAGATGGTAAGCGTAACTGATGTTGTCCATATCAGAGGAGTAGTTCAATGAAACCAGCCCTTTCAATGTGGTAATCATAAAAACCTTAGGAATTTTATGCACTCGCGCGCATAAATTTTATGTGAAAATGACTCAGAATCCTAGTGTTACAGTGCACGAATAGGTATGAAGAGGGCACCATCCACGGCTCCAAAGTTGGGTGCAAACCACACTGCCTGCCGTCCAGGTAAGCACTACTACAAAGGGCATTTGTTCAATCGCGATAGTAAGAGCAATGGCTGAAAGCACAGTGCAGCGTGGTGCAACTCACGGCTCCAAAGCCGATGCGTTCTACGCCTGGAGCACTTGCGGTAAATTGAAAACGAAATGTAGCATCTATATTCCGCCGCTAAACCAAACGCTGCTTTATGCAGCTCAGAGCAAAGCGTGATCTATGGGTGCTCCACCTTTGTCAAAGCGTCTCCCGCAACCTCCCTTTGTTGCGCACGCGTGCAATGAAAAGAGATATCGCTTTTGATATCGTATATCCCACGCCTCATCTTCTACAGTCGCTCGTGTTCCATGGGCTCCGAACGGCCTTCATGGTTGTTTCATGCAAGCTTTTTCCCCCCAAAGACCGTTTTTTCTTATGTTGCTTATTGAACACGCTGTAAAGGGAACCGCAGAAATGAGAACACCGAAACCAGGCGGAAAACTGTCGATTTCGAGCAATACAATGTTTTGAGCCATTCAATGCCAGAAGCGCAAGCCTCTTTCGAACAACTACGAATAGCGTTCTCCGAGTTGCAAAACGACGCGGGGAAAGTGGATTTTGCGACGTGTTTCGTACCATCGCAACATCACCCGACTCGTGTGAATCTAGGTTCTCGCAGATATTTGGCAGAAAGTTGTAATATTCACGACGCTTTCGTCATTATTCGCTGCGAGTGGAGTGTCCAATATTTGTGCACTTTGCCGAGATCACAGTATCTGATACTGAAACCGTTACACGGGATTGGGCTACGAATGCAAGCGTACGGCTGCAGATGCATAAGAATTATACTGATTTATGTTCGGCCCTCACATTAAACAGAGAAAGAGGGAAAGAAAACTAAAAAGAAAAGGTACGTCGTTTAATCAGGCATATCTCCAGTTGGCCTCGCTGCACTGAGGCCAGGAAGATGAAGGGATGAAAAGACGGGAACGAAAGAAAGCATCACAAATAAAACGCATACATACCGATGCGGATAAATTCTGTGAGCGGTTGCTCAGGTCTCTTGACTTAAGGTGCAGCAGCAGTGGACGAATCGCTTAGTAAGCCGTCATGTAATGGTGAGACCTTACGCAATCCACACTGCACACCTTAATGGAAGGCGACCGCGGGCCATCGGCAAGTTAAAAAAATATACATCAGCCAGGAGCCAATCTGCTTGAGGCTTTACCCGAGTAATGGGGGTGAAAAAATAACGATATGTTCTCTTTGTCATAGGCATCTATATGTGTTGTTAGCTCCGCGTCTCAGAAGGCCCAGAAAAGATTCCACGTGCCTGAGAGTGGAAGTTAAGACTAACGCGAAGCATCGACGTCCGGGAATACAGCTTTAAAAATGAGCACTTCAATGCTTCGCAGTTTAGCGAAACATTGTCGGCAGAGAAAACAGGAAATGAAACAAAACACAAAGCACAGTTTTCAATACTTAGAGGCTCGGAAAGCACTATCCACGTTTGTCACCGCGCTTGACTCGGGACACGTGGGAGAGGCAAGGGGTGAGCAACCTTGTATGGCGAATGATGTTCGACTTCGTGCCTTCAGCTTCCGTTATTTGTACTTGGCTCATCGTGGTCGATGCAGGATGCACCCACACGACAGGCATGTACGCCTCTTCCGTCCGTCTGAACCAGCGGAAGAGGAAGAAGCCCTTTCCCGCCGCAACGCAGTGATGATTGAGAGTCTACCATCACGCCTCCGTACAGCAGTCACGCGATCGGAATGGCTACGCTACCGCTTCATAAGAGATGTCAGAGGGGCATTTTTGTTACGTTTTGTCCACTCGCTTTTTTCCCCGTCTTTCGTTTCTTGTCTGCGGCGGCATTAGCGCTGTTTCACACTTGTCACGCAACTCAAGGTTAAGTCCATGTCCTAAATAAATAGTCGCTATACCCAACAAGCCGGAGTGCTCTCGACAATCTCGTGACTACGGCGAGTTTGCTTCTTCAGCATTGGCAGATTAAGGACTAGCACTGCACAAATTATTAGTGTAAAATTCTAAGCAACTATTTTCGGTGCTGGCCTGAAAATTCACCTTTAATTTTTTTCTTCCATGCAGAAAGGAAGAAGTGTTCGGTGCTCCAAAGAAAACGCAAGACAAAGGGTCATCCTTTGTTTTTATTATCACGTTTAGGCTTCTTTACTGAGCAATTTCGCTCTTTGCTTCCTAAACTTCAGCGTCCGATGCGAAGCCCAGGCAGTTACGGCACATGTGATGATGGTATCTAGAAAGCGTGAAGATGCCTAGCTTTTTTTTTTTTTTGCGCACTTTCTCGTGGACTTGGACAGCAACGCGACCGTTTCCAGACCATCATGGTTGACATACAAGTGTCAGGCAAGCTACAATATAATAATCCTTTTCGATTGATTCATGAGAACGGTTATCACCTGACAGTAAATGGACAACAGTGTGGCAATATGATTGAGTGCATAGAGGCTTCTCTGTGCCACGTTTTGGATATGTGCGATTTCGACGCCACCAAGACTCAACGGTTGCTAGCATTGGCCAGTGAGTGACGGCAGGTAATTTTTCTAGACGAGCATCTGCTTATCTTTCTGCAGGTGCACCTATAATAATAAATTTATTGGACTACTGACATCGGTACCCCTCGGAGAAATTTGATGGAATCATAAATTACTACTAGGGGTGTGCGAATATTCAAACTTTCGAATACGAATCGAATATGTTTCATATTCAGTTCATATTCGTATTAGGGAAATGATATTCGTGCATTTCCGAATATTCGAAAATTCCCGAATACTCGGCAGCGATCATATACCACGCAGACTTTCGTAAATTTGTTTGTGGCAAAAGCGCAATATCTGGGCAAATTATCTGAATATAGAGTTTAAAGTTCCAGGAAAAGAATATAAAGGCCCTGTTCTCTTTCTTCATCGTTTATCGCGTGGACCGATCGCATTCCGATGACGCTAGATGTGACCTTGTGCGCAATTCCGCAAGTGGCCTTTCTCACATACCATTCGTGCTGCGAACGAGATGGGGGACGACCCGCTTCTAACAATTGCAACGCGAAAGCGCGTTTACTTTTTATCCTTCCGTAATATGTTATCTAATTCCAACACCAATGGCATTCGTTCAGTCACCTTAACTCTCTGAGCGTGACCACCGCCACATTATTGTGGTGAACTACGCTATGCGGAAAAGCCTACTTGCGGAATTTCGCGTGAGGCTCCCGAAGGGGAGAGTCGAAGTGTCGCAACAGGGCAAGCCATCCTGTAAAAATCCCGCCTATTTATTGCTTGGTACACTGTAACCCATGCACCTTCTAAGTGGGCGTAACGGCAGGTGTGACAACGTTCGGAGGGCCCCTGTCACTAGGTAAAAAAAAATAACCTGGCCGCGTAGTTTTGGTTTCTGAGCTTCGCCACTCGCCCGTGGCAATGGCAACTGTCGGCCCGTGCATTCGCCAGTAATCCAATCTTAGCACCATGCCGCTTTCAGACGCTGACTGACGCGTCGCTGGTCATTTTTTTTCTTTTTAGAAGCAGTCTCGCCATTCCAACGTCAATGCGCGTTCCCATCTCGCTTGCGTTCGCGATGGCTTCCAGCACGCCGAAACTCGGTGCTTGTCACGGGATCGCAGGTGTTTGCACTATAGAGTAGCCTCATAAGACTACCGCATTTTCGGTAGTTTTTTTTTTCAGGGCCGCGGGGCATTTTATAAATTGACCTTCGAATAACCCGGGAATTTCTGTCGGTTCTTTGAACTCCTAATTAATGAGGCTTTACTAGCCGTCGTGTTATTTTCCGTTTCCAGTCTTGTCATGTTATGGATTTCATTTTGTCTGACCACATTACAGGTTGGATACTGTTATGCTGTTCAGTTAAGTAGTATACATTTCTGCACACATGTTTTGTTGTTTCTTTTATATATATACGGTGCTCAGGCAGTCTAGTTTTGTTTATTTCAGTTGCAAAGGCCACACACTATTTTGAAAAAAAAAATGACCAACAATGTTTGATTTGTTTATCTTTTCTGAATTTATTTTTTTGTGCTGACCAGATATTCGATTCGATATTCGAAGCCATTTTTTCTTCCTTTTCGTATTCGATTCGTATTCGAAAATTTCAATATTCGCACACCCCTATAAATTAGCTTTTTGATCAAGTGGAAACTTAGATCTCAGGATCGAGCCACGCAATGGCAGTGCGGATGATGGCGAACAGCAACCGGATTAAAGTAACAAAAAAAAAGAACCACACAGCTTTCGCTTTCGCTACTCTCTTTTTTACCAGTGTCACCTTCCAGTCTGCACCGCCAGAGAGAGTTAGCGACCCGATGCGTGCTCACTGCGCTCGCGCACCGCCGCTCGTGCAGCACGTGCGGCGCATCCTCGACGCTGGTAACGAAGCTACGTGTTTGTCTGCGTCTTCTCGAGAATCCACACGCGACGCGTTCGCAAACGCGTTCTACTTTCTTCTTGGGAAAAAAATATCCGCGCTGCATAGGGCTAGGAACCCGCCGCGGTGGCTCAGTGGTTAGGGCGCTCGGCAGCTGAGCCGGAGTAACCGGGTTCTAACCCGACCACTGCGGCAGCGTTTCGATGGAGCGAAACGCAAAGGCGCCCGTGTGCTGTGCGATGTCAGCGCACGTTAAAGATCCCCAGGTGTTCGAAATTATTCCGGAGCCCTCCACTACGGCACCTCTTCCTCCCTTTCTTCTTTTACTCCCTCCTTTATCTCTTACCTTACGGAGCTGTTCAGGTGTCCGCCGAGATATGCAAGACAGATACTGCGCCATTACACTTCCCCAAAAACAAATTTTCAATTTTCATAGGGCTAGGGACGATACTGAATTTGTTGTCGCTTGCACAGAGCAGAATTCGGTCTAGGGCCAGATACTACAGATTATCTACCAGTCTATGAACTCGTCCGCTGTGAACAACTGCCTTGAAAACGGGCGCCAGAAACACAGTGTCTCGTGCCTGCTTAGAAATCAGTGTGCTAGGCTGCGCGCTAAGCGTCGCTTAAGCGCCGTAAAGCTAGGTAGATTGGGGTGAAAATCTTTTTTTTTTCACTTCATTCCTGGAAGGCTATGCAAGATTTGAGCTTGCGTGTCGTTGACAAGACGTATTATCAGCTGGAACAATCACGTCTTACACGAGAGCGAGAAAAATATGATAAATGATGTAAATGTCAGCAAGAAAGGGCAGCATCTTCTGTGGCAAGTACAACACCCATCTATCCATTATAAAGTAAAGGAACTGTTGTGCGGTCCTCCACGTGACAAAATGCATAGACTTCGCACAATACGATTTCGCATCGTGCGTTAGTCACAAAAGTCGCTGTCTGGTCGAGAGGGCGATTACGTCACACGGTCACGTGACAACTGTGCGAAAATGCAAAACTGAAGAACAAAAGGAGAGTGTGCAACCGGGAAATGGCGAGACAAGCAATTTGGAACAAGTTCTCGGTGGCTTCACTCAGCGAATGATTAGTGTGCAAATAAAGTGCGATGAGAGTGACAACATTAGGTATGTGGTGAAAGAACTGATACAGACACATAAAGATGTAGCAGCAACGTCGCTTCGAATGTTGTCGCATTCCACACTCAAAACAGCTGAACGGGCGAGTTGGCGGCACATATTGAAAGGCAAAGAGCGCAAAGCCGAAGACCGCATCAGTAGAAACAGAACAAGCGCTGACTCACAACTGAAAGTCTATTCGAAGAAAGCAACACCATATGTAAACAAAGCGGCCAACCTATCAACAAGCGGATAAACACCAACCCGCGTTGCTACAAACCCGTGTTGACAAGTATAGGGAGAGATACGGTTCCCTGGTTAATTTCCTACATTCGAACAATTTGAGGCGACTGACAGCTGATAAAGAAGAGTGTTTTGTGGTCCTTTCGAAAACAAGTTTTCTTTGAACGCGATGGAGGCTGTGCAGAAAAACTTTGTCCCTGTTTGGACAAAACCAGGAAAGGTAAAACCCAGAGCTCAGCGCATGCTGGAGGGTTTGAACCTGGACAGGTTGATAGCAAGCTACAGTTTTTAGATCTGAGTTTGAAAGTTTAGACAGGGCATATCTTTTGGAAATACCTACCAAGGATGGAAAAAGCATTGTTAAATTATAAATCGCATCATTTCAAAACAGTTAAAATAAGAATTGTAGTCTCATCTCTGTTGTCTGCATTATCAAAATCTTGTATCCATATGACAACCAAAAGCTTCAATGAGCAGATCAAAAGACTCAAGGTAGCTGGATACCCGGATGATGTTCTGTTATTGGGCTGTAATAAAACAGCCAAAAAGCTGAGGAATTCAGCTCTGGTGCCTAGTCCAGAAATATAGGAGGAAAGAAAGAAGTTTGCCATTCTCCCTTATGTACACCATCCGTCACATAATCTTAAAAATGTGGCAAAAAGATATGACGTAGGGATTGTTTTCTCTGCACCCAAGAAACTTAATAAGGTTTGTACGATTTTGAAAGTAAAAGCTGAGCAACTAAAAGAATCTGATATAACCTGTGGAGTTGAGCACGAAACAAAATATGTGCCATGCGCAGAAGAGGTAGTTTATAAAATCCCAATATCATGCGGACAAGTGTATATCGGGCAGACTGGGCGATGCATCAATACACGTTTGAAAGAGCATGCAAATAATTTGAAAGCTAACAACTCTACTAATCTCGTTGACCATGTCCTCGGCTACAAATCTTGTTTTCCTTCCTGGCACTATTGTGATATCCTGTACAAGCAACCGCCCCGCTTGATACGTGATATTATGAAAGCCTACCACATCAGGAAGAAAACAAGGTTGTGCGTTAGTAAGTCATCTATTTTATTACATGATAGTGAGGTTGCATGCCTTGATGCCACGTAGCAACACGGGTTTCTGTTTGTCCGCTTGTTGATAGGTTGGCCGCTTTTTCCTTATATTGTGTTGCTTTCTTCGAATAAACTTTCAGTTGTGAGTCAGCGCTCGTCCTATTTTTTCTGCTGCGGTCTTCGTCTTTGCGCTGTTTGCCTTCCACTCTCAAGGCGACTTAAGAGCTCTCTTTATTTTTTCATTCACTTTGTCGTGAATTGCGGTAAGCAAAGCTGCTCCTTTCTTCTTTTACACCCACTGAGCCCATCATATCCTATTTTGACGCCATGCTTCTAAATTTATTTATACTTGCACCACGGTCTTTAAATTTCTACTTCGTGATATGCGATCTTAGGGTCTCAAAAAACAACGAAAAAATTTGTGACCAAAATAAAAATTTCAGTGCCGAAAGGGTTAATACTTCGGCCTCGATTTTCTGGCGCTAGCGGCTATAATATAAGCATGATATCCCGCCTTCACACGTCATTCGGGGCTTGCCTACCACGTGTCGTTTTCTGTGATCCCATGAAGGGAGTGGCGAGATGCTGCCTCTAGTATGTTGCCGCTTCAAGCGCGATAAGGAATATGGCAAACAGCTTTAACTGGTAACATCCTTCGGGCACTGTTTATCTCCTTTCGTGTTGTAGTGCGAGGTTCCAGGATATTCCGGGCTGCTGCTTTCCGCCCCCTTTCGGGAGCCACAGAAAACAGCATATAGGGAGTGACGCGTGTCGCGAGTGTGACTTTGCGCGCTCTTCGGCTTCGGCTGCTGGGTTTCGGTTCTGCACTACGGGAAACTCCTCGCACCACAACGCTGGGAAGAATCGCGTTCTTAAAAGCCCTTAAGCTAATATTGCTATTGCTAACCTCCAATCCTAATGTGTTGCCAAACTGTAGTACTTAAGAAAGTCAACAGTCGCCGAAACCAAGAAAATCATGAAGGAATGTTTGTTTTGTTGTTGTTTTAATTTGTGGTGTTGATCAATGAGAAATTAGTAGTGTAGTAAAATTACTTTTTTTTGCACACAAAGACGAGACAATAAGGACGAGGAAACCTGCAGGACGGGGCGCAACTTGCACCTTGCTAGACCGTCCTGTCTCCCTCCTCCTCATTTTGTCTTCTTTGTGTGAGCAAAATATGCTCGTTATGACGTGTGTCATAACGAGCCTAACCCCCCCCCCCCTCCCATTTCACTAACCTTGTCATCATCATCATCAGCCTGACTACGCCCACTGCAGGGCAAATGCCTCTCCCATGTCTCTCCAATTAGCCCTCTCTTTCGCAAGCTGCGCCCACCCTATGCCCGCAAACTTCTTAACCTCATCCGCCCACCTAACCTTTTGCCGCCCCCTGCTACGCTTGCCTTCTCATGGAATCCACTCAGTTACCCTTAAGGACCAGCGGTTAACTTGCCTTCGCATTACATGCCCTGCCCAACCCCATATCTTACTCTTAATTTCGACTAGGATGCTATTAACCTGCGTTTGTTCCCTCACCCACTCTGCCCTCCTCCTGGTCCTTAACGTTACACCTATCATTTTTCTTTCCATGGCTCGCTGCGTTGTCCTTACTTAAGCTGAACCCTTTTCGCTAGCCTCCACGTTTCTGCCCCATAGGTAAGTACAGGTATTAAGGCGCGCTCACACTAGCGGGAAGCTTCCCGCGCCGGCACAGCGTCAACGTCGACGCTGCCTCGCAGCTCCTCAGAATGACGCTCACACTGCGCGCGTTTTCTCGCTGCGGTTGTCTTGGAATGTGGAGAGAGGAGGCGCTGAGGGAGGACCCGAACGAGCAGAAAGAGAAGGGGATAGTCACGTGACACTAGAGAAGACTGGAAAGCGCACCCTGCTAGCTCCCCTCCCGTCGCCCTGGCAAAGCAGCCGCCGAGTGCCCGGCCGGACGCGCGCAGCCTCCGCCTCCGCCGACGGGGTCACTGAACTGGGACCGACGTCACGGTTCACGGTCGGCGCCCATTGGCTGTTCTGGTCACCGGCACGGGAAAAACAGGTACCGAACCCATCGCTCCGCGGGACGGCAGAGCAGGCTGTCCGCGGGAGAAAAACCGGCTTGCGCGGGAAGCGGCACGCGGAAAACGTCCAGCGTTGCGCGTTTTCCCGCTAACGTGAGCGCGCCTTTATACAGCTGTTGTATACTTTACTCTTCAGGCATGTTGGTAAACTGTCATTCATGATCAGAAATAACCTGAAGCCATTTGCTGTTTTCTGTTCTAGCGAGGTACTAGCTAGCCCACCCAGCCTGTTTTTAGACATTTCCCACCGTCTACTCTACTACACATAACAAATGGTATCGTACTTACTCTAACCATCTTGCTATTCTACTCTACTACACATAACAAATGGTCTTGCACTTACTCTAACATTTTTGTTATTTTTCACACACAACTAGATTGTTGCTTTGACTTCGCAAAGGCGCAAGTGTGCAGAGTAGAGTTTATATCGCGAAACAAAGCCACATCTGCATGTCTGCTCTCCCGCGTTAGCAGAGTATCCAGCGCGTAACAAATCTTCAGACTTCCAGAAACTGCGACGAGTGCGGTGTTTGCGAGAACGACGAGCTCCTCGCCTCGCGTGCGGAAGCAGCACACTTCCTTCGAAGGACGTCACGCATCGTCTCGAACTCCTCGGACTCGCTCGACTCAGCCCCATCGCAATCGACGTCGCTCGAGTCCCTGGAAAGTCGGAAACGCTATAATGTGACGAGACACTACGGCCACCGCGGCGGGAGTCTAGGATTACATAGACTCAAACAACGTGAAGGAACGTAGCAAAATAATGCAAAAAAAAGTGAAATGAAACGTATCACAAATCTCTCCCGCGCGCGGAAGAATCGCGGAGACTGGAGCTGCAATTTATTAGACTCGAAGGTGGTGCACTAAAATAAGAATGCTTTTAAGATGGCACGCCAGCCGGCTAACACGGGCTTCCTGGGAAGGGGGCTTTAATATTTCGCCTCTCACATTAGCATAATCCCAGTCTTGAATGAGGTCACTTCATCACTCGAGTTATCTCACAACTTTCTGCGGAAGATGTTCGCGTCTTGGCACGTTGCAGGTTGTTCTCTTTGCAAGCGCTGCGCGCACTTCTCTGCCTTCTCACGCTACCTCTTCCATAGCTATCCCTCCGCCACCCACCACTTTGATTTTGATTTTCTGACTCGCTGAGTCTTAATATCAGACAATCTAGGCGCTCGCAAGAATTTTAAGATCATCTGCGGAAGTCAGCTCTACCCTGCGCGTCTTAGTATGCGTGCTAACTCGCGCTTGAAGCAAATGCATCATGGCGTGCGTCGTCAGCCAGGCCCATGTTTGTTTATTTCTTATTTTCTTCTTCTTTCCCAGAACAGCCGAGACTTTTCCAAACGACTGCACGCAATGTCGTCCGTAGCAAATTCGTTGCATGTATTACCGCTAACAGGAACACTTCGCTCTGTCGAATCGAAAGCCAAAGACATGCGCAAGTGCAAGCGTCATTTCACACCGGAGCTTCGTATACCTTTTCATTCGATAAACCGGAAACAGCCTTAAGAGAACTGTTGAACTTATACAAACTTTTCGCTGCTAAAAATGAGACATACAAAAAGAACCATGTTCGAAAGACATACCAAGCATTTGCGGTATCCTATGTTTGCTCAAAAAAAATCATTCGTTCAGTTACCTGCCCTTCAAGAGTTATTTAAAAATCGCTCCCAGGCAGGAGCTGGTAAAAACACAACTTTCTGAACTCGTTGAGATATTTACTCTTTTATAACTCTAGCAAGTTTCATAAATCTCCATCACTCCCTTTGTATGTAACTTGCCCAAGTTCAAGCAAAAGAACACTGCCTTCTATTTAATCTATCGAACGCACTGAAGTAACGTGGACGCCGAAGGCTTTCTGAACGCTTGCTGCTGTCAGCCAACATTTCTGGAGAGCGGGCCGCTTTTTCGGCGAGAGTTTATTGTACCTGGTTCTATAAACAGATCATAACGTTGGCAGGGAAACTGACGCATTTCGTTTGAGATGAAATGATGGCTTTACTATGCAAAAATTGCAAGGATCATCAGATCTCCACCTCTTCTGATGGTGTCGGCACTTTGAGGTCAAACATTTCAGAAAGTGGATTACGCCGGTTTTTCAAAGGATAGCAAAACAGAATTCTAGAGCGACAGATTTTCACAAACAGGTCTCACAGACAGGCCTCTCCAGCAAGCATTCCACTTGGGTTTAGTGAACAACCGGCCAGCATCCGAAGATTGCACAGACTTTCATTATGAAAACCTTCTCGAATATAAACTGCTGTTTTTTTTTTTTTGTCGCCAAGACGATGCTGCAGTCTTCTTTAAGTATGAGCACATAGCGTCCCGTTGTCTTGTAAATGAACAAATTTATTGAACATGGTCGCTCCTGTTAACGCCGATAACGGCCCATTCTGCACCACATGCTCCGGCCTTCCCGGGTTGGGCGTTAGAGGCCACTCAAACAGCGCGATAGAGGTCGTGTCACACTTAGATTAGTTTTTGTTGTCACGTGCTGTGATTTCGCGGCTTGTTTTCTCTCTTTCAGCGTTTTCTTTGAGTCACTTCTGTTCGTCAATAACTCAGTCGACAATCAGCGTCTTAGTTTGTGCGAAGTTTCTCTCAAGATAGAGTCCACGCGATGTCTTCTCAGTGAAATGTTTTATTTTTGTTCATGTAAACTGTTGTACGCTTCCACCTGTAGTATACACCAGCGGTTACAAGCAGAAATGGTGTGCTACTACTAGGACATTTAGTATATCGTGTACAGTCACCGCTACCGCCTACCGCGTGGCGCCAGTGTGTACATGCTGATTGGTCTCGACGCGGCAGGCGTGCGCGCAGCTGGCCGGCACGTGGCGCCATCTAGTGCCGTCGGAGAGAACTGCGCAGGCGCAGAAGCTGTGCGGGGTAGCAGGGGCGGTACGCGCTATGTCTCTAGTGTGAGCACCATCTGGAGAGCGCGCTCACTTTTCCTCGCTGACGTCGGACAGGTCTCCGTAGTCCGCCGGGTTGAGGCAGACCGTGCACCGATTCTCGAGCTCCTCGAAACACTCCACGCAGTACACCGCTGCGAAAGAGGCCGGCGTCCTCTCGATGCAGTTAAAGCTCCTCATATAGGATCTGATGGGCGAATTTGTTTACTTGTCGTGCCCCTGACCTTGACGGATAAATAGATGACCTTGGCTGCATGCCGCACAAGGTCGCCTGCGCTTGCAACATCTGAAGAGAAGCTGCAATGTTGACGTGTCGGGCAACGCAGCAATCACGTTTGGCCTAAAACCTTCATTGCCGAAGTTTATGTAACGCGCGGTTAAATATAAAAAAATTAACAATGTAAGAGCTTGCATATGCAATTAAAACTGGTCATATCAGAACTGGTGGGCAAATTTATTTATTTGTCGTGCCCGCAGCTTCGTCAGATCAATAGATGGCCTTGGCTTAGATATTTAGAGAGAGCAAGACTTTTGTTGTTGTTTCTCACTATTGCTTCGTTTTTTCATAAAATCTACCAGATGCAGGGTCCAGAAATTTTGTACGAGTAGAAACCATTGTTGCACACAGCTGGGACGAGAATTATGCGCATTAGGTAGAAAATAGATTAATATTTTGTTTTCACGGCGCAATAAAATTTCTACCCGTCAATGATACTTTTTTAGTCGTAATACAAATTCCAGTCATGTAAAGTGCATTGACTGAAATCTGTATAAAATTTGTTTGCTTACGCCTAATACGCCTAACAGTTCCTGAGAAAAAGGCAAATTAATCTCCAAAAATGCTGCTTCGAGAAAAGCGGAACTAAAGCCTCTGCGAATTCCCACCTGAAAAACCCCAAATTCCCTCTCCTAAGACGAAAAAGGCTTAAAAAAGCACCATTCAGCTGTGAAAACTCAAGAGTAATATATTTTATAAAAGCTAAATAAATGCTCCATCAGAAGGATGGCAAATCTGTAAATCGATTTTATTTTTACAAATCAAAATGGGGTGAGAAAATATATATAAATCCTCTGCAAACTTCCCCTTTTCTTCTTGACTTGAAAATGGAAAAGGATAAAAAAACATTTTTGAAGACGGAAATGGGCAACTGCAATATATTTTTGGAAATCTTAAGAAAAGCTCTATCAGCGGGTCACAATATGTAAAAATTGTTTTTGTTTTTTTACAAAACCAAGTCTCACCCTGACTCAAGTTATTAAACAGCACGCACAGTGTTCCGAAAAAACGTGGCGTGCATAAAGACAAGACTGTTCCCACGCGCAGGGGGAGATAGACAAAAAGACGGAAAGGCGGAGAAGGTTCACCAGGCGATGCCCAATAGGCTACCCTACACGTGGTGAGGAGAACAAAGGGAGAAAAAATGAAAGAAAGAGCGGCAAAGAAATGAGTTCTTCACGTGTCCATCGACCACTATGACAAGGGTACAGAGGGCGCACACTTGAAGCTTAAAGTTTATAGTCAGGAACTCAACCGCGAGTCCTTTAAGAACTTCGGGAGCGCCTTCACCGCTGTCCTTTGTGATGAAGGTTTCTGCATCAGGATTTTTACCGCCATTACGAAAAGGAGGGGTCATGTACCAAATAATAGTATGGTTAATGCACTTGGATGCTTTGACGTACGCACTATTGTAGCTAAACTGAGTAAAGCCGGGAGGAATAGTTCGGCGCCGAATGGCTGAGACAAGGAAAAAGCCACAAAAGTGGTGCTCGATCCTTTCTCGATTTCTATGCGTCTATGCTAATAAGGCCTAATAACGTCTACAATGCATGGACACGAGAAATTAACCAATTTCATGATTTAGTCTTATTCTTAGACACACCTTACTACACACCTTCCGTTGTGGTGAGAGGCGTGGATGTTCACTTCAGACACACATGTCAAGTTTTTCTTCGCAGTATTCACAGGTGGCTTGGTACCTCCGTTGTCCGGTGGTTAACATGTGGTTAAAGAAATTCAAGACACGCAGTCAGAAACCTCGAGTTTTGGTGACGCATAAGTCTTCCTTAGATCGTGAGGTGAGCCATACGGTAATAATGTACAGGGTGTTTCACCCAAGATTTTACACAATTTTAAAAATAGGCTTTCTGAGTTAGAACAGCGCGTTTTTCGACATAACATTGGCAGCGGTGTAGTACATCAGAATACAACTAAGACATGCTAAGTAGCAGGTTTGTTAACTAATATCGAATAGTCAGCTTTTTAACTATTATTGTTAGGCTCCTTAATTATTGAGAGCAGTGTAACCAACCGTAAGCAATACCTATATAACTTTTTAGGACCTCGAAAACGCGGTTACCCTCGACGCTGCACTGGAGAGGTTGCTCTGTCTGCAACCTCCTCGAAAGCACGTGTATTTTGGCGCGATGTAGTCAGAATTTGTGAAGCCATAACGCCGAGGGTAACCCCGTTTTCGAAAGCACGTGTATTTTGGCGCGATGTAGTCAGAATTTGTGAAGCCATAACGCCGAGGGTAACCCCATTTTCGAAATTCCAAAGCTGACACGGATATTACTAACGCTGGGCTACATGCCTCTCAATAATCAAGGAGCCTATCAATGATAGCTAAATTTAACTATTCGATACTAGTTAACCAGCCTGCTAGTTAGCACGTCTTAGCTGTATTCTGATAACTACAACGCAGACAGTGCTATGCCGAAAAAAAGCGCTGTTCTAAATCAAGGAGCAAAAATTGTGTAAAGTCTTAGGTGAAACACCCTGTATACTTCACCCGAAGTTTTTCAAGCGCTATTCATTAGTTGATGCGCTGAGACGTTGGACTTGCAAGTTTATTCAGGCCGCTGAGGACCGTCTGGCAGTTAATCAGGAGCCCTACTAGTCTCGAGCGTTATCTCAAGGTTTCGTAATTCCAAGCCACAACGCTGAATATCCCCGTCGATGTCTCATTCGTCATACCTAATCCGGCGTCCAAAATCTTTACTAAAGCTTAAGAATCATTGAACAATATCTTGAAACGAAAGTACAAGCTGGAAGTAAAGCACTGAACGAATCACACACGTCATTCTGATTGCGACGTCGACTGTGCTCACTATATCATTCACTGGCGCCTTCCTGTCGATCAAGCAGACGAAATTGAGAGCGGTGAATCACGCATACGCAGTGGGTTTCTTCTGGAAAACTTCAAATGAGATGCAAGCCGCAGGCTTTTGAAATGTTATATATTGTCGAATAGCTTCCGGGCCGGCTTCGTATATCCCTGTCTCGTAGTGTACACCGTTCCGTCGGGATCCTCAATAGCTAAGTTAAGAGTTCCGAGAAGCGTACTACGCAGACGAAGAAATACGAAACCAGTGAATTTGCAGGCCTTTTTGGTCCGACCTATTCATTCTCACATTTTCGGTGCTTGCTCGGTAGCCGACACTAAAGCTCGCAAAACTGGATGTCATAAAGCAATCGCAAGAGGATGTAATTGACTCGTGGGTAGGAGACCACGTTCAGCAAGAGCAGCAGATTTGGCAGTAGCATGTCCTTCAGTTGCCGATGAAATGATGTTACGAGCGAAGTTATTTCGCTCTTGCTTTGAAACCACACTCGCTACTACGATAAGTGAGCACTGAAGATAAAACTTTACGAAATCAATCCAGAGTTATTATTAGAAAAGTCAATTTAGGAGTTCCCCCTGTGCAGCAGTCGCTACACGCAGAGAAGCTTTTATCGAAATAGCAGCCGTGCTATTGCACAAGCGCAGAAAGCGCGACTGTAAAAAGCAAATAAAAACCTGGCGTTCCGCCGTAGTTCTCTGGTGCCGCGTATTGCACTTCTGCTGCTCAATGACCCAGATAGGCTGAATTAATCTTCTTTTATACCAGTCGCTATTGATAACTCGTCTGGCGCCCTTGATGACGAAAGCTCACATTGCTGGCATTTATTTTACTTAAAAAACAAACATCTAAAATTATTGTTTTACCTAGTTTTATTTGCTATCTCTTGTTGCAATGGAAAAATAAACGCGTAAAATTTCAGTCTGAAGATCGTATTTTTTATATTTACAACTCAACGTTCTATAATTAGCTAGTGCCCTACCTGGGCACTAAATTTGAGCCCGAACCTTGCTTTTCTTCAATTGATTAGGTGTCTTTCTAGTTCCCAGAACGTGCTTTGTCCAAAAACGTTTTTTTTTTCTTTTTAAATCTGTTTCAACTTTCATCCTCTACCACCTGAGGACCATACAACACCGCTAAGAAAAAGACATATCTAGGTCAGAAAAAGGTTAATTCATTTTAGCAAATCTGAACAAGCAATTTTTTTTTTTTTTGGGGGGGGGGGGGGGGGAGCTCAAGAAACAACCGATAGCACTCCTGAGGCCACTCCACTCTTCCCGCTTTTTCTTTCTCAATTCTTTCTTTCTTCCTTTCTTGCTTTCTTTACCTGCCTGCATGTCCGTCCATATTTCTGAGCTGAAACACACTCGCGGGGCTTATGGGAAGAAAGGAGCACAATATATACGCTGCTTGGTTCGAATGCATTGAGTAAAGCTTTTAGAAAAACAGGGCGTAGGCTAGACAGTGTCCTGTGCTTATTTTTAATTTTTTGTGTTTTGCCTAGCACTCCACTGCAACTATGCTTTCGCTAAATTAATATAAGGTCAAACTAGCCAATGCATGTGGTGTACTTCCTTATTATCTTTCTTTATTATTTTTCCCGTGAACTCTGCAAGCGTATTTCTATTTCTACTCAGTGCAATCCAACTAGTCCAGATGCCACCTTTGATTAGTCTACTTGCTAAACAAGGCCTTGTTTTTTTTTTTTGGCCCTGTTTTGCAAAGCAATGATGTTTTCTTTCGCCCTGAGCAATCCCCTCGCCGTACAGAAAGTGCCGACGTATGTCCTACGTTTATTTTTTTTTTCGCGTTCTAAGCACTGTATGTCCAATCTCGTTGAATGCTATCCAACTAGCCCAATTTTCTGCGTCGGTCCGGCCTTCGTCTTCTTTGCTTTCTTTCTTGGTTCCTTCCCTCTTTCTTTTCTTTCTCTTTCTTTCAGTCTGTAACCTTTTGTTCGATAACTCGTTAGCATCGCACCAAAAAACATTAAGAGCTCTTTAACTTTCTCGCCCGTGCCCATGCAACCGCTAAAACACCGGTAAGCGTGTAGATACTCTGAGATGAGATGCAGCCGGCAGACCTGTCAGAGGCGTGAGTCTGCGTCACATGTCACCTTACATAGGTGACCTCATTTGCTCGCAGAGGGCCATGAATAGCCGGTTATCCCTCGTTCCTACCAGAAAACATTACGACAAGACCATTTTATTGCAGTCTGACTCCATTAGAAGTAAGTTCAGCTAATGACTGTTTGAACACGTATCCAAGCTATTGCTGTAGACGCAATAACAGCAATTCTGTGACTCCGAAGTTTGCCCATGGCATGTAGAGCTGACACATCAGCTTATCGAAGGCACGCACAGTTAACCTTCGTACCATTCTCTCAGCACTATTTCTTTTTCCTACGCTCTTAATAGACTGTCGCTTCGCAAGCAGAAGGAAAAGGTGCGCTGGTGTCTGCGGTATAGAGAGGTCGGGGCCGTTGCATGTTGGAGGACAAAAGTGGAACTTGAGTGCTCACACTGAACGCGCAGTATGCCTCTTAAATTTCATAGCGCCACGCGTGAGCGCCCTTTTTGCGTCATAGACATACTCCGCTTACTTGTAAAGCCAGTGGTATCCAAGCTCACTCGCAAACAAACGCACCCGGAAGCACTTAGTGCATTGTTGCTCCTGATGAAGACAGCAAGAACCAGAGATTCCACCGGAAGGAATCCGGCACAAGAAATCCTACACGAGCTGAAATCCGGGCAAAGGGACTGACCTCGGCAGGTCGGGGTTGCACATCGCCGGAACGCTTCCTCGTCGTCCATGGCCCCAGAGACACCGCAGGAAAGGCAGTGTTTTCGACGAATCCCGAGGAGGCTCAGAGCTCTTCGGACAAGAGGTGCTCTGCGCCGAAGATAATGGGAGAAAACCAGGTTTAGAGCTACGTCCTGGAAATGGGGTCTGTATTTACCCGGGGACGTTTCATTACGTCGACTCAATTCCCAAGGGCGCTTCTAGACGCATATTGCAAACTCTGAGATGATTACGGAAACTGGGGACGCTGTATTAGGTCCGAGGCCGGACTTTAAATCTACCTGCCAACTCCCCTTTGCCTTGCTTTCTCGTTTGTTAGCTTGCTTTAGTTTTTAAGCGAAACGATGCTTGATCTCCCCCCCCCCCCCTCCGCCTCATTAGCTTGTGTGCCGACTGCACCCATTCTTCCTCTCTACTGTCATCGTTAACCATTAGCCCCCCTACCACTTACCCTTCCCCAACACCCATTAAAACAGCCTACCTGAGGCCAAGCTATCTATTTTTTCATACAGTACAACTCTTTCTTTCTTGAGAAAAAGAGCTGTGCTTCTATTCGCGCGTGCGTGCGTGCGGAAACGGACGAATAAAAAGCACAAAAATTAAACTGCTAACCTTGCTAAAATGTATTCCTGGGAACAGCAGTGCTCACCCAGACGCAGTGGGTTGGCTGAATGTTTCGCGCTCAGAATATTCCTTTCTTTCCCTTTCCTTCGTTTTCTTGTGCGGGAGCTTTGGAAGCGCCGAGGACGGGAATACGTTCGGCCGAGAAAGCAAGCTGCTTACTCATGAGGGCTTTATAAGCATTGCTCGAATATCAGACAGTTTCTTGAATTAAGTCCTGAAGAGGTATAGCGCGGCAAGAACAGTATACTCACAGAATACTGCAAAACAGATCGGCCGGAGAAGCAGCGGACCACGCAAGACCAGTAGCTCGTCATGCCGGTACGAGGGATAATAACATTTCGTAGCAACCATTTTTTGGGGAGCTCTCGGCTAGCAGTTTCGAGAATACTTCGCCGTGTTTTAATACAGGTGCGGGCCAGTTAATTTGTCATGATTCTTAAAGCACGAAG
This sequence comes from Amblyomma americanum, assembly GCF_052857255.1. Taxonomy (NCBI): domain Eukaryota; kingdom Metazoa; phylum Arthropoda; class Arachnida; order Ixodida; family Ixodidae; genus Amblyomma; species Amblyomma americanum. The sequence continues at coordinate 54,133,442 of NC_135502.1, forward strand.
AATACATACAAAGACGCAAGAAAATGAGCCCAGCTGCTGAAGAGCACAAGCGACGCGCTGCATTGGCGTTCTCCTCGTCTAACAAAAAGCTCCTACGCTTCAAATGTTCCTTCAGCTTCGGGAACAGCCAGAAGTCGCATGTTGCTAGTTCCGGGCTATGCGTTTTTTCGTCCCTTAGGATCAAAGGTTAGTCCTTTCGGAGATGAACTGCGTTGCCGAAACCATTAGTCCTTGTCGAGACTGAGCGGTTAGCCGTTAGTCTAGCCACGACACATCGGGCTGAACTGTGCGTCCGGAGGGAGCAACGTAGGGGTGCAACCGCTCATCCCTAGAGAGCAACAGCTGAGAGGGAAAAAAAATGAGTGTGGATTAGCTCAGCTAATCCAGGATATACAAAGCGAAAGCTGTCGCCGTTCAATGTGTTCATTGGCGGTGGCGATGAGAACGTTCTAGACGCCATTGATATTGAGGAAACGGAGGGCACATAACTGACTCCCTGGGTCATTAGACACATCAATCGCGCTTTGAGGTACGTGGTGGCGGTGAGAGAGAAATATGGGCTGCATGCGTTGTGGCAGACACGCGGCACTGCATGCAGCAATAGGCCGCATTGTTCATAGGGTGGCCAACCTCTCGCGATCAACCATTAACTGCCGCCTGCCAGGGTGGCAAGGCGGGCGCGCTGCCTATCCAGTGTGCGGAACACACTCAACGTTAAAGACGCCAAGCCGCGTCTGTTCGGCTAGATCACGTGGTCAGGCAGCATCCGCTCCGCGGCTGTGGAGCCCCGGCGCAGTGACGGCGAAGACTAGGCTCTGCGGTGCGGCCACGTGATGCGTTTCTATGGCAGCGGCGCAGCAAGGACGTTCATGGTCAAGCTGCAACCCTCGGCGAAATCGACGCCGCTAGGACAGTAACGGTTTCGCTTTAAAAATGGCAGGGTATTAACGTAGTCAATCAAGTAGACGTGCGAAAGCGTGCGTTTAGCCTGATTGGCTCATGGTTTGGCTTTGCTGGGTCGTCGGCACGTCTGGCGACGATATTAGACTCACGTTAAGCTCTGGTAGAGGTTAAGCTGATCTGATCTGTTCGCGCCGCAGATGGAAGTTGATGAAGACGATGATGTGCAATGCACAGGGTGAGAGTGTGTTGCTGTCTAACACGAGGCGCGATCGGCTGTGGCATCGTGCTCTCGTGCAGCGGCCAGCGAAGCTGATCTGTTCGCGCCGCCGTGGGTTCGAAACCCAGTTGCGGCAATATTTATTTTATTTCTGCACCCTCAAGGTTCGGGACGACACAATATTCTAGGTTACGTTTGAACTCGTGAAGTAGCGCTCTCGCACTGAAACTGCGTGCCGGCGGTGGGAATTGAACCACTATCTCATAGGTTGGGAGCTGGGCACGCTATCTACTGCACTACCGCTACAACTGCATCGGCCTACCTAATACGTGGTTTATACATAAAAATGTAGCAGCGACCGGTAAGTAGCCCAGTCACGATTTAGAGCACGTACTGCTATTATTCGCGTGATGTGCGGCTGTTTTAATGTCATGCGCTTCAGCATCAACTTTTGCTAAGCCTTAAAACCTAGAAGATGTACTCACCATTCTTCCGCAAGGAGCGCCTTACGAAGGCGCTCTTTGCGCAAGAATGGTGATCGAGCCGAGTGTGCACTGTCGTGATCGTGCCAAACTTGACTCGCTGCCCACCGGCGGCGTATCGATACGCCACGATCTTCTTTCCTCGCCGCTGTAGCGTGGTGCCTTTCCCATGAGCGCAGCGGTAGAATGGCCGCGCACGCTGCGACCGGCGTCCTCGAGTGCATGGCGCCGCGACAGCGACCGGCCGCTTGTCACTTCTGAGCACCGCTTCGCTGCCCATAAGTATGAGACCATTGATTGATTGATTGATTGATTGATTGATTGATTGATTGATTGATTGATTGATTGATTGATTTGGTTTGGTTTGGTTTGGTTTAAGGGGGTTTAACGTCCCAAAGCGACTCAGGCTATGAGAGATGCCGTAGTGAAGGGCTCCGGGAATTTCGACCACCTGGGGTTGTTTAACGTGCACTGACCACGCACAGTACACGGGCCTCTAGAATTTCGCCTCCATCGAAATTCGACCGCCGCGGCCGGGATCGAACCAGCGTCTTTCGGGCCAGCAGCCGAGCGCCGTACCCATTCAGACACCGCGGCGGCGATTGATTGATTGATTGATTGATTGATTGATTGATTGATTGATTGATTGATTGATTGATTGATCTCGTTCTTCGTGCGTGAGAATCAGTGGTACACCATTACGATGCAGGGGAATACTCGATAACGAACTCACAACAGAAAAAAAGCGCTCTCTTCCTGCGTTTCACATCGGCGCGTACGCCTCATTCGTCCGGCCCGTGTGCCCTCCCATACATCTCGCCCCCATGGAAATGCGAACGCCTCGGCCGAGATTCGATCCTGCGACTTCGGGGTCAGCAGCCGAACGCTGAGCCGCCTAGACTGGTTCAGCGCTATGATTGAAAATGGTTAGGGGGCCCTTTAATGAACACTGGAGAAGACGAATTTTAAAGTGGCACCAGCGCAGGCAAAGTGAGAAACGCACCTCGCGAGCAGCAAGTCCACGAGGCCCGGCGCCCTTTCCTCGGCGGCGTCCCAGCGAAGCCGCAGCGCCCTGCGCGCCCCCGTCAGCCAGCCGGTGCGCAGCGAGAGCACGTGCGCGTGCAGCCAGGCTGCCCGGGCGCGCTCCCGGTGCGGGTAGAAGGCGGCCGCCACCACGTGCCGCAGACGCAGGCCGTACGTCTGGCCCACGATCACGGCCACGCCCAGCAGGTACACCATGCCTGCGACGGGTGCGTGAGCCTTTTAGGGACCCGTGTATGTACACACAGAAGCGCGAGAACATCCGGCGGCGGGAGAATTCGTCGCCCCGATCACTTATTCATTCGTAGCCCGAAGAACGCCACGCGAGGGCATTATGCTGCCCTGTGGCTGCCTTCTCTGGTGCATTATTCGTGCATCGTTTACGCCGACAACTTGGTTCTGATGATTAGGATGATGACGGTCAAAACAGGGAACGCAGATGTTTCAAGCGCCTGATAACGGTAGAAGTCTGGACGACAGCCTTAACAGGTTGAGTAACCCACAAAAAACTTGGGGGCCACATTCTTAAATAAGAAAATGCGACAGCATTTATGTTCCCTGCTATTGCGTCTACAATGAGTGTCTAATATTCTTCTTGCGACAAAATTTTCCGTAATTTCCTCAATTTCAGTTTCTTGCGTATCTGCACTACAACTCAGCTACAATCCCCAGCCGCTGCTCGACCACATGCTGCCACAGCGGGTCCCAGGTTTCGTGGGATGGAGCACTGACCCAATACACATTGTTGAAGTTGATGACAAAAATTTTGAGGGTCCTTTGGAATTTTGGAGGGGTGGGCCAACCTCCAAATTTTGGGGGTCCTCAGGTTTTCAAATTTGGCCCTGCCCTATTATTGGTCCGCTGGTGGTCACGTGGTGTTTATGACGACACGAACCTCTCAACCATGTGTGTAGCCTGGTTGGCTCATGGCTTTGCTTTGTGTTTAGCTTGTGTTTAGTTCAACACCAGGCATGTTCGGCTGTGGCGATAGCCTATAGTGCTCTCGAGCAGTGGCCAGCGAAGCTGATCTGTTCGGCCCCGCCACGGGTTCGAAACTCAGTCGCTACAGTGTTTATTTTATTTCTCCAGGTTGGCCAAAGTAACCCTCAAGGTCAAGCTTCTCCCACAAGATTCTTGGCCGGAACCATGTTAAGTAAGGCCGCCCTCAAGGTCAAGCTTCCCGCAGGATTCTTGGTCGGAACCGTGTTAAGTAGTAAGGTCACCCTCAAGGTCAAGCTTAAGCTTGACCTTGAGGGTTGAGGGTTCCAACCAAAAATCTTGTGTGAATTCACACAACATTTTTGGTTGGAATCGTGTTAAATGGTGTTTTCGCACCAAAAAGAACGCACGACTGAAGGCCGACGTGAGACAATGAAGCGCATACCGATCCAGTGGTACATGTCAACGTCCGGCGGGTACGGCCTGAGCAGGCAGTTCTGCACATTGGTTGCCGGCAGCGTGGACTCGAGCAGGCGCGAGGGACTCAGGGACTCGCCCACCTGCCGGTACATGTCGGCCACGGGGCCCCGGCCTTGCACGTGCAGCCGCATCTGGGTGGGAACTGCGGCCAAGCGCCACGCATTACACTCGCCAATTCTCGCGATACATTCATGCCTGGATGTTCCGTGACGAGTGCGAAATTCGCCGCCCTCGAAATGCTGCGGCGATCACATTTGATGCGACTGTACGGATTGAACGATATTTTGACACGTGAGAGGCGAGCGCTCAGTCCTCCTTGTATTCCTATTGACCAACAGCGAACGAGCGGGTTTTACACCGGTGGAAATCGATTCCGCACCGTTTGCACCCGTCATCGGCTTTTAGGCCAGAAATTAAACATCTGCGGCGGACTTGGTTCGCTCTTGACGCCGGTCGCTGTATATCTATACAAGGCGTGAGGTGTGTGCATGTCTCACAGGCATACATTTGGCAGAACTGTACTTAGAATCAATCTAGAAATTTAATGAAATCCCTTTCAATCCTTTCCGAGCACTGATTTTGAAGAAAAAATTGGGTGCACAGTTGTGCTAATGAATTCGTAAAAAAAACCTCAAACGTGGTACATCTCATTGCGTCAAACTTTTGAATGTATTAGACATGCTGTATGAAAACTGAAGATTGCTTCAATAAATATTATGAGGCAGCTGACTGATGTAAAAGGCTCTAAAACTTAACATTTCTTCTTTTTTTTTCGCCAAAGAAAGTTCTCGTGGAACAGTGCACCTGTACTTATAAAAACACACGCAACACCAAGGAGGACTATTAGCGAAATATAAAAATACACTAAATGGCTTCTCTGATAGTTCGGTAGCATTCCGAGCGCAAAAAAGGCACGTATCAGCATCGTATTTTGTTGCTGTTTTTGTTGTTGTTTTCCGGCACTTGAAGCAAGTAGGACACATGTGTCCGGCTGGTGCACAAAGGGTTAGCGTGAAAGTAGCGTCAGACACGCAACGAGGGTTAGGCACAGAGCCTCAGCAGAGCGTACCTTGAAGAGGCATCAGCTTGTGGCGAAGCGCCATCACTTAACTCATGTACTGCAATCCTGTGCAGTACCTGCCGTGTCCCTATTCCCACATCAGGCTCGGCGCATCGCATCTTCTGCCCCTCGCTGAAACAGGGCCTCCAGCAGCGAAGCGAGCGCACAGCAACAGGCGGCCCCCTTTGGCACGCCACATGGTAAGGCCGCACACACTGCACACGCCGAGATACAAGCTGTCTCGCACACGCAGAGGCCAACGACGCGCATCACCGACGCGCTTACAGAGCCCGCCACTCAATACGCCTATATGGGAGTAAGAAGAGAGTAAACTATTCTAGTGCACTGCTTTCTATAAAAAGGGAGTGCGCTAGAAGACAGCTTGCTTCCTCTTTACTCTTTCTGTCTAGAGTGTAGAGTGCAGTGTGCGTAGGCGTGGTGTAGACGCGGCATGCCGGTTGGGGAATTGCAAAAGGGTGCCCACGTCCGGCGCTGACGTTGATGTTGCCCATCGCCCGGACGAACGCGATGAGCCGGAACAGCGTGTAGTCCAGAGTCATGGCGACGGCCGTGTGGGCGGCGCTGATGGCGAGCGCCCACAGGTGCGCCCACATGTCCTGCATCTCCTGGCGTGTCATGCGCACCGAGAAAGGCCCCACGAAGCTGCGCCGCTCGTAGGTCTTCAATGGAAGCAGAGTCTCCAGGCCCTACGAGTGGGGGGGAGGAAAACTTGCGCAAAGAAGGACGGGGGGGGGGGCACAGCCGTGACGGAAAAGAAGTTTACTAAAGGCCCACTTTCGTCACTCCTTCCATGGCGATAACCAAAGAATAATCAATCCCGAGAATCATACATATTCAAAAAAACGGTAGCACTAAGCGGATAATTTCTGTAAAAATGCTGATGCCCAGGATACGAAAGTGTCGAATGAAATAATGACTTAAAATACTTCATTCCTAGTGGCCCATACATTGCAGAAGTCTAGAACGGGGTAGCGTTATTAGAAAAAGAAACGTAACTATTGCATCACTGAGACTAGCAAATTATTTGAATTTCTGAATGTCTAAGGACGATAAAATTGTGTACAAGCACCCAGTCGCATACAAAAAATGAATATCAAACCATGAAACTGTTCTATCACCTGCCAATGCAGCAGTACGGCCATAGTCTGCTTTGTCGTTAGTGTTAGGTATTGCATTTTGGGTGGAACAGCTAAAACGGACAAAAGGAAGAAAAGTAACAATGAACACACAGACGAGCGCAGTAGGCAGTTATCTTCTTAAAGGCCTAGTGCATCTCTGGCGTTAGGCAGGCACTTTGACCTTGCTTTAGCAGAAAACTTGGGGGGCCTTCTTAATTATATATATATATATATATATATATATATATATATATATATATATATATATATATATATATATATATATATATATATATATATATATATATATATATATATATTAAGGAAGCCAACAGTCACCGAAACCAAGGTGCATAGGGGAATGTTTCTATTTTTTTTTATTTTTAGTGCCAATCAATTAGTTTAAAGAAAATTACTTATAAAGCAGCAGAAAAAACAACCATGCCGCCGGTGGGATCCGTACCCACGACCTCCGAATTTCGCGTCCGGTGCTCTACCAACTGAGGGCTGTCCAATCTGCTACTTTCATGGGTATTTAAGTCTTGCCTGTAAGCGAACCTTGAGAGTGTTCACCAGCGCCACCCTCGTGTGTGTATATATATATATATATATATATATATATATATATATATATATATATATATATATATATATATATATTCTTCAAGAAGAAAAATGTGATTGCATTTAGGTTGCCTGCCACGGAGTCTACAACGAGTGCCTAATGTTCTTGCAATTTTGGCGGCAAAGCTCCGGTTAGAAACGGTTCCACTGCCCTTTTATGATATGCACGCGTCATCACCTTCTAGGACGTTACAGTACCTTCCAGTGGATTATCCTATGAAATTATACTAAGCCGACCCACTAATTCACCGTAATCCACCCATTAATCCCCGTAATACACCTTAATATATTTTCTGGGATGGGCCTACTTACAAAACTTTGGCGGTTCTTTGGAATTCCGGGTGGGTTGTCCAACTTCCAAACATTGGGGGTGCTGATGACGCCACGACCCTCTCCACCAATCGTGAAATATCGGTACAGAGAAGATTGAAATTTTTTGTGAGACGATCACCTAAATGCCATCGCATAAGTGCGTTTAAAAAGGACGTTTTCGCAGTATTCTGAGGAATGAATCTACTTCTGTAAGCATAAATTAAACTGGCATTTTTGCAGCCTGTGTCATAAGTGACACGCCGGGCATTACGAGGTTAATTCATTTTGGATATAAGTACAGTAATTTAACAACAATAGACGCACAGTTTACCAAAAATATGGCGGCTGTGGGTGCGTGCTGAGCAACTGTGTTTAACACTGCACAGTGAAGCCCACCTTGAGTGCCCGCCTCTTGTCCATCTCCTCCACTAACCAGGTGACGTAGTAGTTGTCGAAGTCGTCCTCACGCAAATACCGGTAATGGTACTGGGTCGCCCTGGGCATGTGCGGATCAGAAGGATGATGTTACCAATTGTGCCACTTCATCACACTCAGTGCGCATGCACACAGCCTGTGCGCAGGTCATGATGCCCACAGTTCATATCATATCTCACACTCAGTATCATATCATTTTGATTTCCCATAAACAACATACAAAGAACTATGGGAACGTCTCAGAAAAAAAAAACTGCAGATGGCAGCTTGACAATTTTGACCACCTGGGGATCTTTAACGTGCACTGACATCGCACAGCACACGGGCGCCTTAGCGTTTTTCCTCCATAAAAACGCAGCCGCCGCGGTCGGGTTCGAACCCGGGAACTCCGACTACTGATCCGCTAAGGCGCCCGTGTGCTGTGCGATGTCAGTGCACGCTAAAGATCCCCAGGTGGTCGATATTATTCCGGAGCCCTCCACTACGGCAACTATTCTTCCTTTCTTCTTTCACTCCCTCCTTTATCCCTTCCCTTACGGCGCGGTTCAGGTGTCCAAAGATATATGAGACAGATACTGCGCCATTTCCTTTCCCCAAAAAAACCAATTATTATTATTATTATTATTATTAACCCGTCGCCTGGTAGCAGAAGAGTGGAATAATAGAGCGTTGGCAAATACACTGATAAAACAAAAACAAGCCAAAAGAAGCAAATAACGGAATAATAAACCGTGTAAGTTCCACCGTGAAAAAAAAACAATATAAAGAAAAATGGCATCCAAATCAATAACTAGATTAGTACTAATAAAAAAGGTCGGGTGCAGTGATTACATGCAGCAACGTAACGCAGAAATTAACCATTGGATTACTTAAACAGCACAAAAACAACGTCAGCAGCAATAATACCGCTAATCACTTGATAACGAGCGATGTATAAGATCATTGTTCTCAGAGGAAAGCGTCAATGAAACTCTTTTAACATTTTGTGAATAATTTATATCTGCTCGTTTTTTTGTTTGTGTGCAATACTATTAACACACACACACACACACACACACACACACACACACACACACACACACACACACACACACGCGCGCGCGCGCACACACACACACATGCACATTTCTCCTCAGCGCTGCGGCCTTGTTCGAACCCGCTGCCTCATGCTCAACAGTCTAACGCCACAAAGGGAGTAAGCCAAAGAAGCGGATATTGGTTGCAGACACCTTAGCAGAGGCTTTCCCAAACAACACAGATCAGTCCTGTTGATGCGCTAAAACTTGATGAAATCGCGTCCCCAAACCGTTTGTTTTTGATTGCGCGGAAATACTTCCGCTGAGCTCGCGAAAGTATATAACCTAGTGCGCCCAGCTTCAGATAAAGCCGCCCTACGTCCGACTGAAGCTGCCGTTATGAACGGAGCGACGGTGGGCGGCGCAGCATTTGACCCGAAAAACAGGCGCCGCACTCAATATCGGCCCTAGCAGCCAGAGGTGCACACACGGGAAACAATAGCTTCGGCACGACTGCTACAGTTAGCCTTTTACTCGTTTACTTTTTTTTTCGCATCTGAAAATTAATACACAAACGCCGATGCAGCCCGAAAAGAAACGCTATCTCTGGCGTCACACAAGCGCCTTATCATCAAATGGAGTGAAAAATGTTAAAATTCTCTGAATGTGCACTCCATTCCAAGCATATCGATCTGCCAAACGCTTTATTGAACCTTCTATACCCGAATGAATGGCGATAAGATCTTTTGCGATTTCTACGGACGAACACAACAGCTCAAAACAAGAACTACGGATAGGGAGCTGTGCACGAGTTCAACAGTAGCCAGAATAGCAGTGTGATGGAAAACCCGAAGCGACAACGCGCATGCCAGACGACGAAGCCAGGAATAAAACGAAAAATAAAACGGGGAGAAAGTTAAGTGGATGGAGAGCATATACGTTCGACCCTATGATCTCGGATACACAGGCAGGGCTAAGCGTGCGGCGATTGAATTTGAAGCATCGCCGTCAAATTAGATTCTAGGGCCGCCCTGCACGAGTGCGGGACGCGCAGACGGGTGGAAGCGAGTCAGGCCACGACGCTGCATTGTCAGTTCCTGTTAGCGGCGCAGCGGCGAGAGTTCTTTCAGATTCGGGATACTCGGACAGCGGGATCAGGAGAGGCAAGACCACGCGCTTCATCTGGCGTGATAATCGCGCCGTGGTCATTAAACCAGGCACGCGGCCGCCGCATGGAGCCATTAAGGGAACACCGGTACGGCGAAGAAAAAGAAACAATACAGACAGTGCCTGCCTCTCTCGCCCACACTAAAAGCTTTACCGGAGCTAGCCGTCCTGTTATCCGAACCACTGGACTTAAAATAAGCCCAGTAATAGCACAAACGTGGACAAACTACGCTGAAAGCAAATCATGAACGTGGGAGTGGCCACTATGGAAAGGATCAAGTATGACGCCAGCCAGTGTTGGCGAAGCATGTGTGCGAAACATACTGCGCAGCTAAGCACATTTTCAGTTTCTAGTTCTCCATCTTTTTCATCTCCTGCTTTATTTCTTGTAACGCAGGAAAATATGAAACGCGCGTGGGCCTCTTTGACTACGTCGTAGTCAAGCTGCAGAGTACGCGGTACAAAAATATCAGTTACTGCGCACGCGCACGAAATTTTCATGTTTTCTAAACGCCCTATACACTCACTTTACGAAAAATGATATACACCCTCCTCGGTTTCTGCAAAAACGGGCACTCTCTCCTATATAGCTGTAGCTAAGGTATAAAAGAAACATGACCTTCGGGCTTTTTTTTATCTAAAGCTATGCTCAGAAGGGCGCTTCAATAATTTCTTTCTTGAAAAAAAAAAGATTTAGGATCTTGACTTCATAAAGCGATGCCCCTATAGCACTTGTTGCCCGTCACGCTGTCGAAAACTAGCTACCGGCAGGAACAACTTCCAAGTTACCATAGAGTGTGAGATAACACAGAACAATGTTCTGCCACACAAGAATTCCAGCACTAAAATGCATAAGGTTGATCATCTAGAAATGAAAAGTGCGGTAACCATATCACTTCATCGTGAACACTACTTCTTGGTGGACAGGCGGGAGTGAAAGAAGAAAGAGAGAAAGAGGTGCCGTAGTGGAGGGCTCCGGGATAATTTCGATTACCTGGGGATCTTTAACGTGCACTGACATCGCACAGCACACGGGCGCATTTTGCGTTTCGCCTCTATCAAACGGGGCCTCTGCGGTCGGCTTCGAACCCGGGAACTCCGGCTCAGTAGCCGAGCGCGTTAACCACTGAGCCACCGCGGCGGGTGTAAAATATGTCGATCACCGAATGTAGCAATTCTGCGTTGCCCGGTCTCGCCTGTACTACTTTTTAACTGATGAGTAAGTTGAGTTGAGTTGATGTTGCATGCTACAGGTAGTGTTAACCTTGCGCACTATGCTGGTAATTGTTCCACCGTAGCGACACTTAAATGTTAAATACAGTCCCCAAATCAGGCACATTAATGAGAGCTAGATGATCTAGATCGCTATACACATAATCATGCATACGTCAGGTTGAATTTTTCACGTCTCTGAACGCAACCCAGAAATAAAATCCTCACAAAATATCATCCCTTTCCTTCGACTCTGAAAAATGGACCAGTTAAAGACATATCGAAGAGACAGAACAAGGCGTGAACTCTTCTTTCATACGTTTCTGTTTGTTTGCGCGGTTACAATATGAATTCCAGTACAAGCCACCTACTAGCCCACCTGTCTTTGTTGAAAAGCCCCAGCATCGAACATAACGGGACCATAAGGATGCCCTGTGACTCTAACAATATATGCCAAGAGCATTTGAATTAGCGACACGGCACACCGGCTGTGGTTTACGGTTTAGAGGATTTAACATCCCAAAGCGACTCAGGCTATGAGGGACGACGTAGTGAAGGGCTCCGAAAATTTGAACCACCTGGGGTTCTTTAACATGCACTGAAATCGCACATTACACGGGCTTCTAGAATTTTGCCTCCATCGAAATGCAACCGCCGCGGCCGGTATCGAACCCGCGTCTTTCGGGTCAGCAGCCGAACGCCATAACCACTGAGCCACCGCGGCGGGCAAGGGCACACCGGTTCTGACTGGAACTATGTAGAGCCAAGAAGTGGACATTTAGACACAAGTCCCCCCTTTTGAACAAAAGAATACAAAAACAGATAATTGCATACACTTGCGGGGGCTATAATTTTCAGACGAGGCTTGACAGCGATGTCACATCTCTCACAGAGGCACAGAAAATATCGGCACAGCTTAATTTGTTTGTCATTACTGGCCAGCAAACTCCTCCTCTATCCACAGAAAGATTTTGACAACTTTGTAGCTGATGATCGAAGCCAGGCTATCATTTAGCACATTGTGTGCTGATGTAAAGAAACCAACAAACACTAGTTCCGCCTTCGCGGTTCACTGAGAAGATAGAGCACTGCAAATGTATGGTTCGCAGGAATCCCATCCGCTGCGCTGTAGAGCGTGTTCAATGTGGTTCGTTTTAATTTTTTCTTCCTCTTCAAAGCAACGACGCGCCAAAGAGCCTTATTTCGAGGCACTGGATGCTAACACCCGTTTATCAGACGCTTCAATATAAGCTTCAAGACCATGATCGGCTTCAGCAGAAGTGGCTAACGTTGAACATCAGTTTGCGCAATGCAGAATATTTTGAAGCCGTTGCGTTCTTTCTGCTCAGCTGGCCCTTTCCACGCAATCAACAGAATGTGCACGCCCTTCAAAAATTCCATCGTTCAGGGAGGTCAAATCAATCAAGTATCTCAAGGTGACGTAAAACGTGTACGGCCGCATTCCGATGGAGGCCAAGTACAAAAGACGTCCGCGTGCTGCCCAATGTCAGGACGTGTTAAAGAAGTCCAGGAGATCGAAATTAATCCGCTGGAAGCTCCGTACCGGTGACTCTTTCTCCCGACTTCCTTTAACCCCATTTCTCATCCATGCCCTGACGGCTCAATTCGGGCGCCCACAATGAGGCAGACAGCTACTGCGCTTTTCCCGTTCCTAGAAACTAATTACTGATATTATTATTTACCTGACGCGCACCGCACAACACAACTACCATGGGCATAGAAAAGCAACAACTGCCCATTGTATGAACGTAACTTTCAAACCTGTATTCGGCAATAGCCGCAAGAACAAAACATTATGATTCTACAAACTACGCAGACAAAACCCTTCGTATAGTTTCGCATTCTACGCAGCGCGTTCTCGAACCACCACCTCGCCACCTTTGTAGACCATGTCTCCGTAATGCCGCGACTACGCCACATGTAAGTTGCTAAAATGTCTTAGCGGCCCTTTTTAGCTTCTTACAAAAGCAGAAAGATAGAAGCATGGTGTGCGTGCGTGTTTTCTTTTCTTTTCTTTTTTTTCTGAATCTAACACGAAACTAGCAATTTTTATTTATTTATTTATCTAGTTATTTTGTTTGTTTGTTTGTTTGTTTGTTTGTTTGTTTGTTTGTTTGTTTGTTTGTTTGTTTGTTTGTTTGTTTGTTTGTTTGTTTGTTTGTTTCATATCGGTTTTTTTCGCAGAACACCAGATATGAAGCAAGCTCTCTGCCATGAGCGATTGATTTTTCAGCGTAAGTTACTCACCACCGGGATTAACAAGGGTTATCACGAAAATAAAACACCGCACGCAACTTTTCTCATCAGCCGCAACAGCGAGAAATAAGCCTAAGCAGCCGCCACGATCAAAGGGAACCAACCAAGCGCCGAACTTGCTCGAGATGCAGGTGCCTTTGTCTTTTCAAATAACAGCAACAAGCGAAGAACAAT